>NC_142009.1:280770505-280936755 GCF_049901735.1 Notechis scutatus | reverse complement strand
TGGACTGAAATATGTTCTAAAGGTATAAAGAAAAGCAACTCTTTTTGTACAGAAATTGATTTACATAGCTATCAAAAATAAAATTAATTCCTTAGTTAAGGACTTAGGGAAACCCATGGCTTTTCACTCAAGCCATGATTTTGTTCTATCACATGTGATATGATAATATTCAGTGAATACCAGGCCTAGACCTATTTTGATGCTTTAGAGTTATAACTCTTAAAAAGCAGTTCTCACTCATTATTATAGAATTAGTTGACAATCTAGTTGTACCAAGAAAAAAAATCCCACACCCTAATTGGTCCCACAGGATAGTTAGGTGCTGTGGAAGACATAAAAACACTATTATTTCCCCATAGTGATTTTCTAGCCTTCCTATACTCTCTGTAGCACATTGGGACTTCTAAATTACATACCATAATTGACATCAAATATCTGTCCCACTAGTGAATATCTTTATTAGCATCAAAATCACACACAACTAGTGTTCTTCAATGTTATTAAACAGAACTTGTTCTAGGTGTTGCCTTACTAATTAGGATGAGCCCGAGGAAGGAAATCTGGGTCATGTTAAATTAATTGGAATGAGCATGAAAATTAGCTGAGCAAACTGCATCAATTTTCTATAGATAACTCTCTTCATGTTGAGAATAAAAATGGATATTATGAGGTATTAACCAAAATACATTCTATAGCTGCCAAGAGGTGTGTTACAGTAGCCCTGAAATATCATGCAGATTCTCAGAAGTTAATCAGACATTTCCAAGAATGGTAAATACACGGTGTTAAAATGGGTGTTCCTCTTATGGGAAAATGCCAACTCATTTCATGTTTATTCAGGCATAACAAGATCTTCAACATGAGCATAATTTAAAAGGTGAATAGTGCAGAATAGTGCATTCAGCTAATTTTCCTTAAGAAGTAATAGATTAAATTGAACAAAAAAAATGAATTAAGAGGTTTACAAGTCAACAAGTCAACCATCAGATTACTGCCTCTACTCACTATATTCTCATCATCTCCTGCGATGAAGTTTCTGAAAAAATGTCCCGAAGGCAGGGAACAAAGCGAGCAGAACTGATTATGGCCACACTCACCGCTTTGCTGTCTAAACTCTGTTTGGCTTCCTAATGAGCTCACTAAAAACCTAATTCATCTCCCATAACCCTTCTCAGCCCTCCTTGAAATTCACCATTATGGAAATTACAGATGAAACATTTACAGGCTGTGTTCAAATTACTGCTTCTTCAACAGGCAGGTCCCTGACCCTTACAATGAACACAATAGAGGTATGTCCGGCATGAAACCACTCAGGCCACAGCCTTTAAAATAAAAAGGCTTAGGAAGGTTAAGACTTTTTCTCATGGTGCTAACAATTTCCACATAAGTGCTTTTAGCCCCATGAATATGGGAATTCTCTACACTGGACAATATATCAAGCACAAACTATAATTCAGAATGGGAAAATGAGTTGTACTGATGACAAATAACTGAAATAGGCTAATGTGAATTCCCTGTTCATGAGAAAACTCCCTCAGTTCCTCATTACATGAAGTCAAAATGATCCTCGTGGCATCTGCCCTGTAACTGGAAGATTACTGAATTGATAGATCCTTACTTTAAAATGCAGCTATTTTATTCTGCTTTAGTAATTAATTCTTTTTCCAATAACTTATTGATTAAGCGTACACCCTGATAAAGTTCAAACTGAGAAGAATCTCTAGTGCCTTCCTTAGTTGCTCAAGAGAGTCAATGAAAACTTCCTACAATTCCAACTTGCCTCCTCAGAGTGCTGATCCAATGAACAGAACATTTTTTCTCATAAATTAGTCAGACCATGTGGAGCTATATTAGCTGATAGCTGCTTCTGTCTCTATACTTGCTGACTTGCTTTTTATTTTTGCTGCCTTTTGTGCTGTCACACACAAAGTTGGAGTGCAGCTGCCATTCTGAACCCAAACCAAGGTAAAGAACAATTCATACAAACTACATTTTTTTTTCCATTTTGTATAGCTACAACACTCTGAACAGCTCAGAATTCAATAAGGCCTCCTGGGACACAACTAGCTGAGAAATCAGTAGTAAAGCATGCAGGCATACTGTGGAACTAAGGTTAAGAAACAAAAGGTAACCTGGTTCTTCAAAAGTTCCATCTTTCAGGCTTGAATATTGAAGTTTGTCTTATTCAGAATTACACATTTCTACTATTTTGTTAGTAAAAAGTGACATGAATACTTGCAAACTGTATTGTTAGCTCCTAGTGATCAAGGAGCAACCAATTGTTGCCTGAACAGTACCATTACAAAGATACAAGAAGGCAATTTAAAGTGTACTTTTAAAGAGCCATGCCACAAAAAGCAGATGATGATAAATTTTAATTAATAAGATTTTTTAATTAATAAGATTTTTTTAATTAATAAGATTTTTTTTACTACACTGTAGGCTTTTTTCTTTCTCTGTCTCTCCTTGAATATTGTTCTAAAGTACTTCATTAATATCAATATAAAACAAGAGAAAGAAAAACTTAATATGTCCATGATAACATCAAACAAACAGATCTTCCCAGCATGTGGAATATTCTATGCTACAGGTGTCAAACTCGTGGTGTCATATTGCCGTCACGTGATATTTTACGAAGGTTTTTCTCATTCGCGGAGATGGGGTAGGCATGGCCTGCCTGTGACACATCCAGCCCACAGGCTGCCACTTTAACACCCTTGCTCTATGCATTACTTAGAGAATCTCATGAGTTATGGAAATAATCAATCTCTGGTAAAATTGTACATTAAGTTCTAGCTTTAAAGCAATTGATGAGGTCATTTAAATTTTTAGACATTTTATCCCAGTATCAAATTTAATTAAATACTTTATTTATAAAGGGCTTTGTACATATGTTCTTTGCAGATATTCAGAGCATGGAATTTCAGCAAGGATAGCTATGCTTGCTGGAAATTCTTCAAGTCATAGTTCTAACAGATGTACAGAGAACTCGGTTGAGAAAATTGCTTTATATATTTTCAGTCAGAATCTGGCAACTTCCAGCATGCTTAATTTGTTGCAAAAGAGAAATACCTGTGTCAATGGGCTGACTCCAGTGTTTTATTCCAGTGTTTGGAGTACCATAAGCAGAATCAGAGCACTTCCACTAGTTAAAGCAGTGGTGGTGATTTTTGCTGATTTATTTTCTCTGCAGCCTCTAGTGTCAATTATCAATTCTCCCAACTCTTCTGAGCACATTTCAGAAAACATATGGGACTGAAAGGAAGATTGTATTTTCTCTTTTGCCAGTGGAACAGCTCTACTGGATCAAGAGCTTCTAGTTAATAGAAGAGTCTTTTGTTGGATCCAACTTAATGCCTATGAAAAGCTGCATTCTTCCAATCTCAGGGCACTTTTCCTCTTTCATAAAAAGGTATTTATAGAGATATCTGAAGCACACATCAAAATTGTCCAAATCTAGTTTAAAATTGCTATTAACAATGCCTTATTTTCATTCACATATATAAACACTTCATAATTAGAAACAAAGTCTTTATGGAGGAGATAACATGTTTTCTAGAAAAATCTAAAACCAACTTAAATATAGGAAAAACAATATGAGACATTGAATAGAAAAAAATTCTTTCCTGATTTTTTTAAAAGTAGAATTTACTGGCAAGGTATACATAAGCATTCCTGTTTTATTGACCTCATACATTGTAAACTATTCAATCATAAAATAGTTTAAAAATTACAATCACTTTTTTAAAATAGAAAATTGAAAAAAGTTCTTATTAATAGTCACTTTTCATGTGTCTGTCCCACCACCACTCAGTAACACAAGTAAGTACCTTATTTAACAACTACTCTTTCAACAATTATTCAAACTTATAATAATCGATCAAATAGTAGTTACAGCCAGTTCTAATACTTACAGCTGTCACAGTATCCTAATGGTCACATAAATATGATCTGGTTACTTAGCATCCAGCTTTTGATTATGACATTGCAACATCCTATGGTCACGTGATTGTGATTTGCAAACTTCCCTGTTGGGTTCCAAAAAACTAAATGGAGAAGGTGGCAGGATTAACAGAATTGGAAGGGGACTTGGAGGTCTTCTAGTCCACCCCCTATTCAAGCAGGAGCCCTACACCATTTCAGAAAAGTGGTTGTCCATTGTCCTCTCTCTTCTTAAAAACTTCCAGGAATGGAACACTCACAACTTCTGAAGGCAATCCATTCCATTGATTAATTATTGTAATTGTCAGGAAATTTTTCCTTACTTATAGGTTGGTCCTTTCCTTGAAACCTCAAGTCATAGTCATGTGAGGGCTACATATAATCATCTGCCAGAATTGCCATTGCTAAGCAGCAGAATCATATGCCACTTAATTACAGAGTTTCTGTCTCAATTTTAACATTATTAAGCAAGTATTATGGTACCTATAATGATTTTTCTAAACTCACACAATGCAAACTGACTTTCAACTAGCCAGTTAAACATGTTCACCATTTAGATCCAAGACAATCATTTTATTACGGCACTGAGTTCTACCATGCATTTAAATATTCTCTACCCATTGGAGGCCAGGGAATCCTCAAACCCTCCCAGGAAATAAAAGTTTGCTTACCTTTATAAGTTATTCAGAGTTCTACATGGTGATTTGTTTTTATTAAGTTATGGAACTAATTTCTTTAAATTATTCTGCATAACTCGGGCTGAATTATGAAAACCCAGATTTACTTCTTATTTGAAACGATAAAGGCAATTCTGAAACCTAGTTATGTTTGGTGGAAGTATCTACGTTTGTTACTTATTAACCATACTAAAATAAAGAGAAATTGCATTGTCCCCCCACAGTTTTAATTTTAAAAGAGGCATCAGATTTGTATCAGCCCAAATATTTAAAAGGCATTCATTTTGGCTTTATAATATATTATACAACCAAGTATTGTAATATAATTTAAATTATAACCGTAATAAGCACAAAGAAATTTCTATAATTGTATATAATATTGTTTGTTATACATTTTAAACACTACCCAGAGTTGCCCAGGGAGGAAAATGGGTGATTTCTAAATATGATAATAAAAAAGAATAAATATGATAGAATTGAACAGGGTTAAATTACAATGCTCACTTATATTCTAGTGTGATACCACTCATACAGAGTATATTTTCTCCCCAACCATTTTTAGATGTTTTAAACTATTCACCTAAGTACACTTATGGAAAAAAGCAATTTCATATTTCATACATATTATTCAATATAAGTTAATAAACGTTTATATTTCTAAAAAGCCATTTATATCTCTTTAGTATAATTTCTTACGAGCTTTCCTTGATGTAAGGTTTTCAATATTCAAATAGAAGGTTGTGGACTGTTAAATTGACCACACATTTTGCACTGGCATTTTAGTTCCAACAAGTGCCAAGTTTGCAATTTAGTATCTATAGTTCTTAACGTATGTTTATGTGTCTTCTTTCAAACATAGAAGATAAAACTGAAAACAAGGTTCTGCATAAAACATCACTTAGAAAAAGGTTATCCACATTTGACAGTATTCTAGGTAAAAATCTGGAATGAAGCAACTGATAATCACACAGGAAATAATAGTCTATTCCCCTCAGTCATGGAGATGGCCACATGTGCAATAGGATGTTTTGCCTGTGTAATCTAAATATTGGTTAAATTTTCATTGTTATTAAACGCATTATTTAGCTATACTATAAGCACCAGTTATTGGAAGTTGAAGTACAGATTCACTATTTGTCCAAAATTATGAATATTCATTAAAAAAAAAGCAATTCAAAATTTATTGAAGCACTGCAGAAAAGATAATTCCTCATCCTCTTTATGAATGTTGGGAGTAGTCATTGACACAGTCCACAAATTACTAACATTGCTGATCAAGTACAATTCCAACCACCTATATCAGTGATGGCTAACCTTTTTTGCACCATGTGCCAGAAACTGAAAAAACACAAGATCTTCCGGTTTCCGGTGTGCCTAGTCTTCCTGTTTCTGGTGCACATGCACAGACCAGCTGGTGGCTCTGCCTGGCATTTTGGGGGTCCTTGCACCTCCCTGTCTGCCCCCTTGTCCCTGTTGGGATGGCGGGACATTCCTACCGAAAACCCAGTTCCACAGCCCTGGACAGGGAAAGAAAGTTGGGTGGGAAATGCCACCTCCCTCCACTGGAAAGCTGAAGCCCCTTCCTGGCCTCAAAGGGAAGGGGTGTCGGTGTTCCTGGGATTTGGGTTGGGTAGCCAGAAGGTGGGAGAGCTTTGCCCCAACTCTGGCTGGAATGAAGCACCCCTCTCCATCCCACAAAGAACAAGCCAGGAGAAACACACACACACCACTTCTGCAAAGGGAGCGTGACTGCTTCCCAGCAAGCGCACTTCTTACCCCGGTGTTCCTCCTGCAAGCATTTGCTGGATGGGCGGTCAACTGCTTCATGCCAGCTAGCCATGTGGGCAGCTCGCTTCCCTGCTGGGAGCTCCTCCTCCAGAATCCTGCCTGGAAGTGGCAGTGCAACAGCCCAGAGAGGGGCAGACCTGTGAGCCAGGATGGGTGGGCTGAGGCTTCCCTCCCTCTTCACCTGAGTGGAGGTTTTGTGTGGCTCCAACCCATGGCACATCCGTGCTCCTCCCAGAAGAGCCGGCCACCCCCCATGCAGCCCCCCTTCCCACCACTTTTGCCAAGGAGGCATGATCGCTTCTGTCCCTGGCGTTTCTCCCACCCAGTTCAGCACGACAGCGATCAGGCCCTCAGCAGCATCTCCACTCAGGCAGCTTGCCTCCCCGCCAGAAGCTCCTCCTCCAGCATCCTGCCTGGAAATGGCAGCCCAAAAGCCGCTGCTGTCACCGGGGGTGATGGGACAGCAGAGGCATGGACAGGCTAGGGCTTCCCTCCCTCCCTCCCCTGAGTGGGCTTCTTGCACAGCCCTAACTCTCCAGCCCACAGCAATGATGCGCATCTGTGCTCTGGACTGCCTGGCCAGTTTGGGTGCCCCAGAAGAGTTGGACAGCCCCCACGCAGCCCCCCCTTCCCACTTTTGCCAAGGAGGTGCGACCACTTCTGCCCCCAACATTCCTCCCACCCGGCTCAGCACACCAGCGATCAGGCCCTCAGCGGTGTCTTCATTCAGGCATCTCACCTCCCCACCAGAAGCTCCTCCTCCAGCATCCCACATGGAAGTGGAAGCCCAACAGCCACTACTGCTGCTGGGGCCGAGGGGGCAGCAAAGGCATGGGTGGGCAGGCCAGGGCTTCCCTCCCCCCAAGCCAGCTTCTTGCACAGCCCCAACCCTCCAGCCTGCAGCACTGATGCACATCTGTGCTCTGGAGTGCCTGGCCTGCTCAGCCACATGGGGCAGCATTTGCTGGTTGGGTGGATGGCTGCCTCATGCCCGAGCTGGCCAGTGCGCCAGAACCTGGAAGAACAAGGGGAGCAGAGCTGCCGGCCAGGATGGCTGTGGCCATACAAGAAGGGAGAGAAGCCCCGACCCTCCTCTCCTCACTCCCACTGCTCCCTCACCTCCACTGGTGGTGGCTGTTGTGGTACCGCTTCCAAGAGGGATGCTGGAGGAGGAGCTTCTGGCAGGGAGGTGAGCTGCCTGATGCCCTGATCACCAGCATGCTGAGCCTGGTGGGAGGAATGCCAGGGCCAGAAGTGGTCACCCCTCCTTGGCAAAAGTGGTAGGAAAGGGGGCTGCATGGGGCACGGCTGGCTATTCTGGGGTGCCCAAGCCTGCCAGGTGCTCTGGAGCATGGATGCACCATGGGCTGGAGCCACGCAAGAACCCCATTCAGGCAGAGAAGGAGAGAAGCCCCCGCCCACCCATCCTGGCCCACAGCTCTGCCCCTCTCCGGGTCTTTTGGCATGTCTGCCCAATACTCTTCCCTATTCTGGTCTTTGCACCTTCATGTGCACCAGAAACCAGAAGACCAAGTGGCCGATGCACATGCACACATTGGAAACAAGATCATCTTCCTGGAGCACGCATTTTTGGTGCGCATGTGCACATGAAGTCCAGCTGGCCAACGCGCCGGAACCAGAAGAGCAATGGGCGATGGCTCTGTGTGCCCGGAGAAATAGTGCCACTTCCGGCACAAATACCATAGGTTCACCATCACGGACCTATATCTTTAAAGAACTAATAAAGGATGATGCTATTACCAATTTCTTCTGCCCTCTATTAAGGTTCATTGGAAAGTTACTAAGCTTCCATTGCTAGAAAAGCATTCTAAAGCTAAGAGTAGGAACATATTTATTGCAGCATTATATGTATCACTTCATGTACTACAAAGCTGTAGAAATAATAGTCATGATCCTAACTGTTGCTCTGGTAGGCAGATTCTACCCCAGAGGAATTTTAATAACATGACACTGTTTCTAGTAAAGACATGTCAACTAAAAGTATCCTTCAAATGACTGGGGGATCTGATGGAACAATATTACTACCAGTAAAGTTTGTACAAAGAGAAAATCAATAAAAAATTGTTTCCACTCACTTTTCTCTGATTTAGAATCTATTCTATAAACACAGACGCTCTTCTGTTAGCAGCACAAACTCAGGATTCAATCCAAGAAGAAAAAAAGAGAACTTAAAAAATAGTATTAACTGTTTCATCTATAGCAGTACCAAGTCCTTTTGTTTTATTGTTGTACATTTTAAAAAGTATTTCAAAACACCCTCCATAAGGAGGGAAAGCCTCAAAAGGTAATTGCAAAAGAAGTTGGATGTTCTCAAAGTGCTGTATCAAAGCACATTAATAGAAACTCAAAAAATTAGAATATCGTGCAAAAGTTCATTTATTTCAGTAATGCAACTTAAAAGGTGAAACTAATATATGAGATAGACTCATTACATGCAAAGCAAGATAGTTCTAGCCATGATTTGTCATAATTGTGATGATTATGGCTTACAGCTCAGGAAAACCCCAAATCCACAATCTCAGAAAATTAGAATATTGTGAAAAGGTTCAATATTCTAGGCTCAAAGTGTCCCGCTTTAATCAGCTAATTAAGCCATAATACCTGCAAAGGTTTCCTGAGCCTTTAAATGGTCTCTCAATCTGGTTCAGTAGGAATCACAATCATGGGAAAGACTGCTGACCTGACAGTTGTGCAGAAAACCATCATTGACACCCTCCATAAGGAGGGAAAGCCTCAAAAGGTAATTGCAAAAGAAGTTGGATGTTCTCAAAGTGCTGTATCAAAGCACATTAATAGAAAGTTATGTGGAAGGGAAAAGTGTGGAAGAAAAAGGTGCACAAGCAGCAGGGATGACCGCAGCCTGGAGAGGATTGTCAGGAAAAGGCCATTCAAAAGTGTTGGGGACTTTCACAAGGAGTGGACTGAGGCTGGAGTCAGTGCATCAAGAGCCACCACACACAGATGGATCCTGGACATGGGCTTCAAATGTCGTATTCCTCTTGTCAAGCCACTCCTGAATAACAAACAATGTCAGAAGCGTCTTACCTGGGCTAAAGAAAAACAGAACTGGTCTGTTGCTCAGTGGTCTAAAGTCCTCTTTTCTGATGAGAGCAAATTTTGCATCTCATTTGGAAACCAAGGACCCAGAGTCTGGAGGAAGAATGGAGAGGCACACACTGCAAGATGCTTGAAGTCCAGTGTGAAGTTTGCAGTCTGTGTTGAGCCATGTCATCTGCTGGTGTTGGTCCACTGTGCTTCATTAAGTCCAGGGCCAATGCAGCCATCGACCAGGAGATTTTGGAGCACTTCATGCTTCCTTCCGCAGATGAGCTTTATGGGGATGCTGCCTTTATTTTCCAGCAGGACTTGGCACCTGCCCACACTGCCAAAAGCACCAAAACCTGGTTCAATGACTGTGGGATTACTGTGCGTGATTGGCCAGCAAACTCGCCTGACCTGAACCCCATAGAGAATCTATGGGGCATTGCCAAGAGAAAGATGAGAGACATGAGACCAAACAATGCAGAAGAGCTGAAGGCTGTTATTGAAGCATCCTGGTCTTCCATAACACCTCAGCAATGCCACAGGCTGATAGCTTCCTTGCCACGCCGCATTGCTGCAAAAGGGGCCCAAACCAAATACTGAGTACATATGCATGCTTATACTTTTCAGAAGTCCGATTTTGTTCTATGTACAATCCTTGTTTTATTGATTGCATGTAATATCTAATTTTCGGAGATTGTGGATTTGGGGTTTTCATGAGCTATAAGCCATAATCATCGCAATTATGACAAATCACGGCTTGAACTATCTTGCTTTGCATGTAATGAGTCTATCTCATATATTAGTTTCACCTTTTAAGTTGCATTACTGAAATAAATAAACTTTTGCACGATATTCTAATTTTTCAAGTTTCACCTGTATTTCAACAGCAAAACGAGGTATTATTACAATTATTTACACATGGTATTCAGATGCATTTGAAAGATATTTGATATTCCTAGAAATATTAAACTCATAAAGTATCCCATGATTATTGGCAGAAGGGATGAACTTGAACACGGGTAAGAGCTGCTATTAAGATCTACCTCATGGCAATTTGTGCGGCAAAGTGTAAATACTTCTCCATACTAATTACATCTGTAGATAGTCATGCAGCAACCCTCTTTAAGGTGCTGCTTCCTCCTGGGGAAGGAAGAGTTTGAGGTCCACCTGAAGGGTTGCACTGAGGAATTTGAGATTTTCTGGAAGACAAAATCACTCAACTTTGTTCTCAGTTAGATGCTGGTGTGGTTACTGGTTCGGTGGAAGACTCTGAGGCAGATTCTTGCCCTGTTATCCTGTTGCTCCTGAGGAAGTGGATAGGATCCTATGCAGTATGCCCACAGCACTTGTGTTTTAGACCCATGTCTCTCCCGGCTTGTGAAAGCTTCCAGGGAGGTGACAGGCAGGCAGAATCTAGCAGTGATTAATGCTTTCCCACAGAAAGGGTAGTGCCCCAGCAGGAGCACTACCTTAATATTTATAATATTTTAATATTTAAAGAGGTTGCAGTCCGCCCTCTTCTTAAAAGCCATCCTGTTGGATAAATTTTGACCTGTCTCCAATCTTCCCCTTTTGAAGAAGGTGATTGAGATGGTGGTTGCACAGCAGCTCCAGAGGTTTCTGCATGAAATGGATTATCTAGACCACTATCAGTCAGGATTCAGGCCTGGATAAGGGACAGAATGGAATTGGTCACGCTTTTGGATGAACTTTGACTGGACCGGGATGGGGGGGTAGTATATCCATCCTTGATCTACTTGACTTCTTGGAGGCTTTTGATACCATTTACCATAGTATTCTTCTGGAGCGGCTTCAGGGGATGGGAGTGGGAGGCCCTGTGCGATTCTGGTTCACTTTCTTACTCTGTGGCTGCTCTCAGTCAGTGTTGATAGGAGGGGAGAGATCCAGCCCTCTACCACTGCTTTGTGTAGTTCCGCAGGACTCGGTACTTTCTCCACTCCTGTTCAACATTTATATGTAGTCGCTGGTTAGATCTTCAGTCATCATGGACTGAGGTAATATCAATATGCTGATGATACTCACCTATATGTCTCAGCCCATTGTGAATTAAGTGATACCGTGTCTTTCCTCTCGCAGTGCCTTGAGGCTGTTTGGGGCTGGATGGGGAGCAACAGATTGAAACTAAACCTTGCAAGACCAAGTGGCTCGGGGTTTGGGGTTTTTTGGCTCAGGGAGAATTGCCACCTTTGGTCTTGGATGGAGTGGCACTACTGCAAACAGACCCTGTGTGTAATCTGGGGGGTTCTCTTGGACTCATGACTCATGCTCAAAGAGCAGGTGGTGGTCATGGCCAGGAGGCCCATTGTGCAGCTGTGGGTTATGCACCAGTCCCTTTCCTGGACCAACAATCCCTACTCACAGTCACTCATGCCCTAGTCACTTCCCATCTTGACTGTTGCAATGTGCTCTACATGGGGCTGCCCTTGAAGAGTATTCGGAAGCTCCATTTGGTGCAAAATACAGGGGCACACATGGTTTTGTGCAGACCTCAATGTGCACATGTATCACCTCTCCTGTGGGAGCTGGATTGATTGCTGATTTGCTTCCAGGTACAATTCAAGGTGCTGGTTGTCACCTTTTAAGCCCTTCATGGCTTGGGACCAGGTTATCTGAGGGATCATCTGTTGCCGGTCACATCTACCCAACCCACCAGAGTGGGGAGGCAAGGAATGTTGCAGGTCGCATCCCCTAGGGAAATACACCTGGTGGGGCCCAGAAGAAGGCCTTTTCTGTGGTGGCTCCCTCTCTCTGGAACACCATTCCCCCAAAGATTAGAATGCCCCACCCTCTAACACTCTTCTAGAAGGTGCCGAGGCTTTGTTTTGCCAGCAGGCCTGAGGAACGCAGAGCAGGATGGAGCCCATTCAGTGGCTCATATAATGGGTTGTCGCTGGGATGGGAGAGTGGGGGCTTATTTTATTATATATGATTCTCTCTTTTATTATTTTTATTGTTTTTATATGGTGTTTTTATATTCTTGTAAGCTGCCTTGAGTTGCCATGTGCAAATAGGTAGCAATATAAATCTAAACAAACAAACAAACAAATAAATAAATAAATAAATAAATTCTGGCAATCATTTAATGATAACTGTCCATAACTTTATAATTGTTTTTATACTGTCTGCTTATATTATTTTAATCACATAACACTGTTTCTAGTAAAGACCTGTCAATTAAAAGTATCCTCCGCATGACTGGGAGATATAATGGAACAGGATCATGTTGTCAGAAGTAATTCTGGGCAACATACAACAATCAAATAAAACAATAATATACAGATAAATAAAAAATAATAAAATAATAAATTATATGATTGAAGCTGCAGAATTTGAACTTGAATAGATTATCCATGCAAGTGATCCTATTATAATAAATAAGATATGAAGACTTTTCAAGCTGATTTAGGATGATTTAGGGTGATCTAATACAACTGACACCTATCATTTAGATGTACAGATCTCTTTGCTAAATGCTATTCATTGAACAGGAGATTGAATTCTATCAGAATCATCCTTTAATCTTACTTCATATTACAGTATATTTCCACACAATTGAAAAGTTCATTATAATAACTTCTTTCCATACATAGTTTGCACAAGAAAAATTGTTCTACAGTCCTAACAATATTTTCTTTTTAAACCTACATGATAAAAGCAGAAAAATAATGTAAAAAAAAAGAAAAGAAAAATAAGTCACATCACTATAGAATTAGGGAACTACTTCTATTTATTTATTCAATATCAACAGCTAGAAGCTCATGTGGAAAACATTGCAATATTTTTTTGATAGCATTATACTATTGGTAACAATGTAAAATCAATGCAACTAAATCTTTCCATTTCTTTTCCTCAAAATATATGTTTTAGATAGTTTTTAAAGATATACTTTTGAAATTTCTCTTTCCATTAAATCTCAACTTTAGATTTCAAACTGAAAACATTTAATTTCAATGCTAAAATAATTGAAACTTAAAAGTTTGTTCATGTCAGTAAAGTAAACTATTCATACCAGTTTTAATTCTTACAAATATATGCATATTTAAGAATATACAATTGATATAACCCACTAAATACAGTATTGTTGTTTTGTTTTGAATGAATATGTTATATATTCTAAGGGCATATATGCATTTAGGGTTTAACCTATAGTTGTGCCAGAATAAGAAATTTGTTCAGGTGAAACTCTTTGGCAAGGTATTTAATGCAGCTACGCTGTCCTCTTATAGGATGTTTCTGCTGCTGTTACACTCTCCTACCTAACCATTCTTCCTAGATTTTGCCTAGCTATACAGAACTTGATGGATGTATTTGAGCTTCAAGTTGCAATCAACTGGTACATACAATAAAATCTATCCCGAGCTCCCTGATATTTTTCTCAGTGTCACAATTGTGGACCCTAGGGAATCTGTTGACATATATGTGGCTGTATGTCATATCACTTCAAAATACCCCCTGTACTACACTTATCCACATATTTAGCTGGAAGATTATTCTATGCTCTTAAAGATTTATCAATTAGTCTTTTAGCTATAGATCGAAGTACAGGATTTTTCTAATACTAATTCTTGCTATAGTTGGAATAGGAGAGAGATGAGTACAAAGTGATATAACCTGTTCTTGCCCTTCAAAAGATAATTCTTTTTCATGAGTGCTGGATCAAGTACTAGAACCATTGCTTCCTTCCATTATTCATAACTAAAGTAGATCTTTTAATAATGGCAAGAGTATTCTTCACCACAACTCAGATTTTAATAAGTAATTTTTAAAGAGGCCAGTAATATATGCCCAAATTCATTTGTTTTACTTATAGTAAGATGGGTGCCCTGGTTTGCAAAATTTAAATTAGATTTCTTAGAATGGCCTTCTTGATTTTGAACAGATATTCTCACTTTTAAGGCATGGTATAAATCATTAACCTATCAATTAACATGTCCAGAATGTAGCAGCGGGAGGAATAATGTAATTGCTTTTGCTTAGCAAGCTACACTGATTTCCAGTTTGCTTCTGGGTACAGTTCAAAGTACTTGTTATTACTTATAAAGCCTGTATAGCACAGAGACTGGCTGCTTGATGGACTGCTAGCCTCCAATAGCATTTACCCAGCAGATTCAATTCTAAAGATTGTATGCTCCAGATTCCTTTGATGAAACAATGATATCTATTGGGACCCCAGTACATTTCTCTGCAACAGTGACTAACACTCCACTCCAAGATCTAGATGGCCCTCTCACTCTGCTATTGTTTAGAAGACCATGGCTCTTCATCCAGGCCTTTGGTGAGGACATGTAAACACTTTCTGCTATATGATACTTCAGTATATTAAGTATGGAACTATTTCTAAAGAAATATATTTCATTATGTCTAACACCACATAGAATTGTACAATTACTTTTGAATGCTCTGATATACAAAACAGAGTTCCATTTTCAGTGCAGAATGAAAATTTCCCTAAATTATCTATAGTAAACATATGTGTTTAAAAGACAATATTTAAAAGCAGGCATGAAATCATGACAAATACTGATTCATCAAGTACACTGAAAATAGCATTCAAGAGCACTTTATTGTTGTGCAAAAATTTTCCTTTGTACTGTTTCCAAGGTACATGTCATTTTTCATTATTAACTTCATAAATGCTGATTGAATGATAAAAATTGTAGCCTTATAATAAAGGCTGCAAACTCTAAGAGAGTTATTCAATATTATTAATTAACAATACATTTTAAAAAGGCTACATTTTAATAAAAAGTATATATGTTTATGTATTGAGGTAATTTAATTCTAATATGTAACCATAAGAAAGAATGATCAAAAAATAAAGGAATTACACACCTTTAGTATTATCAGCAACAGTATCCATAGCAAATCACCTGTATACAGATTTATATAAATTCAACTGTGATAAATTCTCATTTTGAAAGATGGAAATATATGATAGGTATGATATATCTCCATGAATAATAGTGAACTGAAGAACATAAACAATTTTCCTTTTTGGGAAAAAGAAAATATATTGTGAATAAGCAGAATACTACTTCATTTTCTTGGAACCTCTTATAAATAGGGTTATAAACACATATTCTATATATAGCAAATGTACTTATCAGCTAAATTCTTGTTCAATAAAAATGCATGCCCATTCTTGTTATGAAATCAGGAATAGGCTGCCACCTTTTGAAAATGACTTAGACATAGAAATAATACATGACTACTCTCAAAATTGTGAATATTCATTTATTATTTGTCATATTTAAGAACCACCCTTCTCCCTCACAAAGGGACTGGGTGATGTGCAATTAAATATTAAAATCATAAAAACAATATTAAAAATAATTTTTAAAATGTAAATTTAAAAGTGGCAAGAGATGTTAAGAATTAATTTAAAAATGGCCACCAATCAAACCTATCGCTATATGATCATCTGTGTGCCCCAAGCAAGAGTTCAAAGCCATGCTTTTATGACTTTACAGAAGTGTGAGGAGAGTGTGAGGCTGCCTCATCATCATGGGAGTGGCAATAGCAGATATGACTCTCTTCCTGAACCCTGCCAGTTGGAAATCTTTGGCTGATGAGATCTGCAAAATACCTCCCCTGCCTGACCAGGTGAGATGGACTGATGTAATGGTATGAAGATGGTTCCATGGAGCATAGAGCATAGAATAACAGAGTTGGAAGGGACCTTGGAGGTCATCTAGTCCAACCCCCTGTTCTAGCAGCAGAGTCTATTCCAAATATTAACCTCCACCTAGGATCGAACTCATACCATTAGGACTTAAAAAGTTATAATACACACAAGCACAACCTTAATGCACAAAATTATAAATATCATTTTCTTGTTATGGAGAAAGGAGTTTCAGTTTTCCTTTGAAACATCCAAACCATACAATCAAAGATTGTAGGCTTTAGGTTTGAATCAATCTGGATGTAGATAAGTAGAGTATTAGTGCGTTATATTGTGTCCATAATATTTCACTTTCTTTTCTCACCCTCCACACAGTTGTAATTGACCAAGATTGTTTATTCGTTTATCCTGCATTTATTGTTTTTATGAATAACCTAAGCCATAAAACAAATCCAACACACCTTCCTCCCTACAACAACAACCTTGTGAAAGATTGGGATGAGAAAGAGTGTCTGGCTCAAGGTTACCCAGATGGGTTTTATGACTAATGCAGAACTTTAATTCATGGTCTATTGCTTTCTAGACTGATGCCTTAAACACTAGACTAAACTGGCTATGCAGATATTGTCTCTATCAGCCTGCTTTTATTCCATAAACATTGCATAACAACATAGAACTTTAGCTGTCACTGGCATTTATAAAATTATAAACAGTTTGAAGATTAATAAACATTTCATAACAACTCAGTTCATCTCAATTTTTTCTTTGTTGAGTTTATCAATGTTTAAACCTAAAACAGAAACCTATATCTCAGAAACTATTTTCTATGACTTGATAAGGTATTTTACTAAATTTCTCTGTACCTTTACAATGCTACATTTTCAAAGATTATCTAAAATTGACTTTGGCTGCAAATAAGCTATAGATACTGTAGCTACAGAACATTTTTGAGACGACAACTATTATGATAGTAATAGCAGCAGTATTCACTTATTCCAGTATTCACTGGAAACATATAAATTAAATTAAATTTATATATAAATTTATAAATAAATTAAATTTTGCGTATAATAATAAGCTAGTAGCAATAAGTTTTTAAAGTTCCTAACGTAAAAATAATTGTATATACAGTATACTGGATAGGCAATCTATAAACTAATTTAACTTATTACATGAATGAAAGTTTAATCCTAGCAAGTTATTCCTGTGTTATGCACTGGACATAAAGCAATGAGAATGGAATATCAAGTACTGTATATTATAAACATATAAATTATATGTGCCATTTATTTTATATAAAGTTATTCTCATCTGTCTCATCATTCTAATGTATATACTTCATAATATAAACAAAAGTAAAATGTTATTTGAAATGTAGTAATAATAAAAGTATTGTTTTATGACACTTCTGTATGGAATGCCATTGGTTTTATAAATATTTTCCATTAAAACACAATTGAATAATTATAGATGCTGGTTTGTCTTATTTATTTTACATGCATATCATCTAGTAATAGGATTGGTCAATATAATGATTAGTGCTTGCAAAACACTTTTGAAAAGAATGATTTGCAGTATGATCAAAATTTATTCTTCTTATCATTAAAACAACTTTTTTAGACTCAAAGCTGTTGCAGAAACTGTTCTTACTTTTGTTTACATGTGGGTGCATTTATGGCCACATGTAAAGCTTACAAAATAAATGGTTCCTTTAAACATTTTTAGAAAGATACCTTATGTTCTCACATTGCAAAAGTGCATCTTGCAAATGCTTTCCAAAGCTCTAATAATGATCCCATTTACAACATAGGTATAACATAAAGAAGATATCTAATCTAGTTGATGGAGATGCCTAGATTCCAGTCTTTTGTATGACTTTAAACCACTTCTTCATTTTTATTGTCTGAGCTACTTTATTAGCAGAAAGGGTGAAGGTGCATCAATTTAAGATCTATAGCAGAAAAACATTCATAACCTTCATATTTATATGTCCATGCTTCTGTATCTTTTGGATATGTTTTTCCTATTCAACTTCATTCACCCATATGCCTGTATTTTTGTCAGTCTCCATTTATGCCACATCTTCTATCTTTACTTAAGTTTTTCTACCACTTCTCTGTCCCTCACCCTTCTACCTGCGAGCAGGCCTCATTTTTTTGTTCCCTTTATTATCTGTCTACTTTTCTATTTTACCTATCATCAGTTCCAGTTTCCAGTTCTCCAATTTCAGGAACCAACATTTTTCATACTTTCCTCTCCACTAACTTAGGGTCCACCCCTCCTGATCTGACCATTTCTCTACTTCACAGAATCCAAATCACAGTAATCCAAGATTTAGCCTACCTCTCATTATACTAATAATTATTACTATTATTTCTAAAAAGAATGAGTACAAAAGTAAATTGAGATCAGGATGATGATCAATGCTGGTCTCCAAGCTATTTTTAACCAATAATTCTTTTTGACAAAACTTATTCCCTTCAAAAAATGAAGGAAAGAATGGATAAAAATTCCATTCTTAAACTCAACGAAAGAATAGGACGTAAACAAGAATATTTAACCTGCCACAGTGCCACACTAAGTGAAACAACCACATTCCATCAACAGCTTCTTCTTTTTTTAATTTGCCACTTTTTAAAACAGAAGCAAAAAGCTTTTTGACTGGTACCATACAGTATTTATAGCTGCAGGTAGAACTTAAAAGTCCACAGTTTACAGAAATTTATATGTACACATCCAATATAGATTGTCCTCATCTAACAATAATAATTGGGACCAGGATGTGATACACACATGAGTGCAACTCTTAGCAATGGCAGCAACAGCAGTCCTTCATTACCATAGTTAAGGACTATATGGGTTGTTAAGCAAAGAACCTCAGGTGATCGCAACTTCCTACTGTCTTCCTCATTGACTTTGCTCATGGGAAGCTGGCAGGGAAAAATGAAAATCATAAATGATCATAAATCTGGGTCAGTTCCCAAAAATCTTTAGGCAATCATGGGACTGTGGGAACACTGCAACAATCAGATTGGTCAATATACTGATTAGTGCAAGCATTAATCATTACATCTGAGAATCAGCTGTAACTCCTACTGTTCCAGTGTTGTTCAAGTTTGAATAGTTGCTGAATGAGTGGTTGTTAAAGAAGGACCTCCTGTATAAGCACTGTGGGGAAAACAATGTATTTGTTTGCACTATGTATGATCTGTAAACAATAAACATAAAACAAAGTAATTTCAACCGGTAAAACATGTGAATTGTCTCAAAGGGGTTTTTTTTTTCCATTCTGGGTTGGTTACTGGGACATAGTCTGGTGAGAGAGTTCTCTGAGGATAGGCTCCAGCACGAGTCCGAAAGCTCAGAAAACTATACCAGTAATCCCAGTCACTGATCCAGATTGGAAACAGATTATCCTGGGACACATATATTTACCTTTCTTTTTCCTTTTCTCAGGTGAAAGTCTTTCATGTGCTCAGTAGGAAGTGAAAAATGAGAGAGTATAAAAGAATAATTGACCAACATCACAGTTGATCATGGCTGTTGAAAGCCCAAGAAATCTACTTTTATGATCAAGGCATGTGTATTAAAAGGTGATATTAAAATAGTAGAGTTAACTAATTAACTAGTTTTGTTAATGTCAATGAGTTGGTTTAACTATATGGACAGTAGCTTGCTGTCTCAGCCTTATAGCTCTTCCAAAGACATTCCTCTGGGAGACTGAAAAAGGCTTCAAAATGTCCAAAAGTCAGCTGGGAGGCACACAATGCAGGTAAGGGGGCAGAGTGGGGGATCGCATGTGCACGGGGCAGGGGGGCATGCACATTTCCTTCTGGGTGCTGGCATGCGAGCGTGCGCACACAAGCTTGCACACTATTTTCGGCACAGGAGCCCAAAAACGTTCGCCACCACTGACCTAACTAATTCAATATTACCTTTTCTATTTTTGGCGGGGGGAGTTAACAATATTGTTAGTTGGTAATAAGGCCCAAAAGGTGATTGATCTGGTAGGTCTATAAATATATTGACCCTATAACTTTTCATTTGTGATTGTTGTTCTGCTACAATTTTAAACTCTTCTAAGCAATTGCCTGAACAATTGAAAGTGAAGATAATTTACTTTTACAAAGCAAAAGAAAGCTGTAAACATCTCTAAACGCTTCCAGCTAGCAATTTCAACTATGAGCAATATTAAGAAATTTGTATTAAGTTGAATTGCTGAAGTTAAGGCAAGATCTAGAAGTCCAAGAAAAATGTCTTCTAGTACTAGTAAAATGTCATCTTCAAAAAGGTGTTAGTACTACTGTATATGATCTAATCCACAGATCATTGCTATTGACTTGATCAAACATTTAGCTGACACTGGAATATTGGTTCCTAGGACCATTGCTTATATATAATGACAATCTGTGTGGAAGAGTTTTCAAAAGAAACTTTTCCACAACCATGTCACAAAAGTCATTGTCCAATGTAAAAAATACCCCCGACAAGTCTGAAACATTTAGACCAGAGGAGTCAAACTCAAGGCCCACCGGCCAGATCCAGCTCATGGGGTGCTTAGATATGGTCCATGGGGCCAGCCTGGAAATAGCAAAGGACTAGCAAATAGCACAGTACCTCTGCTAGTGAAAACAGTTTGCTGGGGGCCTTAGTGGGCCCCTGGACAGCCCACTTTCAGCCTAGACTGACTCCTGCAACACCCTGCCACTAAAACGAGCCATGGGCGACCCCCAGTGCCCATTTTGGCTGGCAGGGAGCTGTAAGAAGCCGTCCATCCATCCCGTTTCCTCCCCTGCCCCCCAGCCAGCCTGCAGAGGACAGCTACAATGCTGATCCATCCCTCCAAGACCAGGGGTGCCAAACTCAAGGCCTGTGGGTCAAATTCAGACCATGGGATACTTAGTTCTGGCCCAGGGGAGGTCTGGAAATAGCAAAAGACCAGCCCGCGGAGTCTCTACTAGCAAAAATGGGGCACTGATACTGTGCCCCCACAATAACTGTTTTTGGCTCCATGAGGCCTCCCAGGCCCAAAACAGAGCCTCTGAAGTGCTGCAGGAAGCTGTCTTTGACTCAGAAAGTTATAAAAGGGAGAAAAAGTAAAATATTTTACCTTTCAGGCTTTCAGGATTCCGCTACTATAGCCTATGTCAATAATTTATAGTTCTAATCTTTCTATGGAGTCTTGATCTGGTCTCTCATAAGGTGATCAAGTAGATTAAGTAAGTATTAAAAAAACCAAAATCACAGAAATGTACGCTTCTCTATTTTTATAAGTTTATAAAACCATGTCTGCAGAGATGTGGTCTCATGTTACACCCATGGCCATGCCCACCATAGCCACCCACCCCTACCTGTTCCTCCAAGGTCAAACCCAATCCTGATGTGACCCTCAATGAAATTGAGTTTGACACCCCTGATTTAGACTATTGAAATAAATTGTTTGGCCACAACTAAACAGAAGGGCAGAGGAATAAGTGATGCAACAAAGTATCAACATATCCTAGAAAAAAATAGAAATCAGCTAAGAACCAAAGCTGAAGTAAAGGATGTGTATTTCAACAAGCAATATATAATATATATAATATATATAATATATAAAACATATATTCAGATCAATCATGAAATAATTTAAGGAAAGAAAAATAAAGGGTTTAGGTCACCTTTTATAATCTGCAGACTTAGTGCCCTGGGAATAGCAATAGCAATAGGATTTATATGCTGTTCCATAGTGCTTTACATCATTCTCCAAGCAGTTCACATGTCAGCATATTGCCCCAGCAATCTGTGTCCTCATTTTACCAACTTGGAAGAATGGAAAGCTGAATGAACCTCAAGCCCCATCAGGCTCAAACTCCAGGCTGTGGACAGAGTTAGCGTCCAATATTGCATTCTAACCACTGTGCCACCTGGTCACTGAATTCATTGAATATTTGACAACTTATAAGAATTAGGGTTTACATAAAAGCATAAATGCTAATTTATACCAGAGAGAGAGACCTTCTGAGAGGCCATGTATAAATTTTGGATCATAACTAGTCTCAAGGAATAGTTTTGTACCCAAGACAAAGTGTGCTGGCAAAGGGTAATCTTAACACCAACCATTAATAATTGGCTATTTGAAACAGGTGTGGTCTGACTCAGTATATTAGCTCCTTGTTGTACATATATTGCATTGTCACACATACCATTTTAAAAGAATTAGAGCTGTTTTTACCAAGGACAGATACTGAAAATAACCAAAACATGTTGTTATAGTCTGTGCCACACTTATGTTTTCCCAGCTACCCCAAAGGTCTGTCACAGAGGGCTGTCAAATATTGTATAGTCAAAAATCAATTTGAAATCGGCATGATAAGACAATGTAAGTTGCCCTGTAATAGCCATAAGATCCTTAAGGCCTATATAGTCCCATGGCTATACGGATTCCTTTCATCTACCACATCATCCTACAGATATCTCATCTCACCTTCCTGATTATTTTAGACATATCTGTGTGTCGTTTGGCTACTACTTTCATTTTAAGCTTAGTGCAGGTGACAGCTATTTTGAACTGAATAAAAACAAGTGAGAGAGACCAGAAGTTCTATTAGCATTATTTTAATTTTTATCTATTTAATCTGTTAACTAATTTCTAATTATAAGTGTTTTCACATATACAATAAGTGCAAGAGTTATAAATCAATATTATTTCAATGTTCTATATCTAACTTGATATAGACATTTACATTTCTAAATATCAAACAGTTTGGTAAAGGGAAATACAGTGCTGTTTAGATTTTTTTCATTGATGAAATCTTTTCATATATTTATTTACGTGGCACATTTATTTTTAATATTTCCTTTAAAATTTTAAACAATGCCTATTCCTTATTTAATTTACATTAGAACTTTGAAAATTAACTTAAAAGTTGCATTTTTGCTCTACAATCTTAGCATTTTTATTTTAATTGAGACATCTAAGTATTCAGAAATTTTATTAAATATTTAGCAAAACAAATTATTCAGAAATCCTTTATTAAAGGATCTAATTTTAAAATATGGTAAAAGTTGGCAAATGTTATGACTCAGAAACAATAAACTATAGTTTTAATAAGACATACACACTTCTTTCTGTGACTACAGAAAGAGCTAATTGGAAATTAGATACAGTGCAATATTAATTTGTTTATGATATAAGGAAGTATTCTTTTGAATGGCTCTTTAATTTGTCCCCTGATTATGATGTTATAACAGAACTTACATATCCTCTGCTTACAAGATCTTTTTTTTAAAGCAGATTTCAATGTCATGCTATTATATGCCACAGGAAACTTGAGTCAATTTTGAAATCTCACCTTTCCTTTTGACATAAAATATCAAATGTTTACTGCTATTGGACCCAAATGTTAGTGTGTGTGTGTGTGTATAAAAACTGTAATCAAGAATATTAGACTGTCCCAGGTTAATATTAAATGTTTCTGTAGTGCTAAATCAACCCAGGCTATATAAGTAGATATTTGAAAATCTGCTGATGACCATGAGGCATAAGATACAAAAATGGCATAGAAATGTGCAAACCTCTGAATGTTTAGCAAAAAAAAAAAAAGCAAAAATAGTAGGGATGGAAGGAAATACAGAAGAAAAAGTATGACATTAGCTGTCTGTCATGGGCCATGTTTTTAAATCCAGGACATGTAACACAGCAACAAGAGCTGATCATTTTGTTTAATCACCTTTTGGATTTTTGCCAGATGGTCTCTATTGAGAGTGCTGCAAATAGAGAGAGATGAACTGCATCTAACATGCCACTAGAGCTTTCCTGTAAATGTCTGAGAACTGAATCCAATGAGAATTTAGTCTCAGAGCAGAAAGGATACATTTAAAAACTATGTGCATTAACTATACTTTTCCCCATAGAATCCTCACTTCACATGAATAATTTACCCACTCTTATGTTAATGGGATCATGAAAGTATCCCTCTGTCTTTAGTGCAGCTATTCTCAGCTTTCAGTAATTACCCCACCCAGTGAAAATAACATGGCTCCTGCATTTGAACATCCTACTAGTACCTGACAATTAGAAAGATCATGGCTGACAGTAGAATGGTCCAAAAAAAATGGTCAGAGCCCAAGTTGCCTGAGGGAAATTTTCGGGAAAGGAAATTCCACTGTCAACATTTCTTTAGTTGCTAGAATGAACACAGTAAAAAGAAATAGCATTTCTCCCTCTCTCGGTCACAGTCTTTCTCTCAAACAATATTTACTGATAAAGCAAAAAAGAGACACCTATTATGAGATAACCATAATTTACAGCAAGCAAAATTAAGATAAATTTAAATACAGAAGCATAATAGCTAACTTTTTTATATTAATTTGTAACAGTCAAATTAAATTTTACACAAATGAAATTTCCAACTTTTTTACATGATAAAAAATAGACAGTTAGACAAAACTAGCTAGTTTTTGACTTCTGCCCATAACACTAATGGTAGGTAGTAGTTCAATGTGTTAAAATTATCAGGCTGGAACATCTGGGAAAGAAAGCTATGAAACAGCAGGGAATGTAGCTGGTTTATTGTTTATCTTTTGTTTATGAGTTTTAATTACTAGTCTAAATTAAATCCTAACAGGCATCAGGAGACATCATTTTAGTCAAGTTAACTTTTTAAAAAATCAGACACTCAAATACTAGATTTTTAAAATAATTTAATGTATGTTAAGATCAGAAAATCAGAAAAAAAAATCAACATTTGGGAAAGTATTGAATTATGGAAGAATTTAGATTTTAAGAGTAATTTATAATAGAGCAGTTAGAAATGCAAAAGTATCAAGCAGTTTGGGGCATATGAGACAGATTTAATATCTTGAAAGATAAGTATTGTACTTATGAGCAAATGTGCACATAAGAACATCAAATATTGTTCAATTATTTTCTTTGAGAAGCCTGGTAATGAAACCAGATAGATATATAGAGATAGATAGATAGATAGATAGATAGATAGATAGATAGATAGATAGATAGATAAAGATTAGATTAGATTAGATTAGATTAGATTAGATTAGATTGACAGACAGACAGTGTTTTATCTAATAATAAATGACCATTTTAGGATTAGCAAAGCAGCAAAGCAGTAAGAAAATAGAAAGTTAAAAAACAGCTGATAAGGTATTATTCTAGTTGGCATCTGTCATACCATATTTAGATATATTTTAAAAAGGAAGACCTGCTTCAACAATAATATTCCACTGCTAGAAATTTCATGAATGTGAAGGAACAAAGAGAATGTGTCAAATCCTAAGTATAATTAATAACATTCTCAAATGTGTATTTGTATGGATTTTTATTTTATTTTAAACATCCCACAGTTTTTAATGAGTGTAAATCTAGCAGCTAAAATTAATCATATTTAAAGAGCTAAGTAACCTCCAACTTTAATTTTAATGAAAGAGAATTTATTTTAACAGTATAAATAAAGAATTGTACAATAAGTACAAGAAAACTACAATAAACATCTAACCTAAGTGATTATTAAGAGAGAAATATACAGAGCACCAAAATAAAGTTATGAAGAGTAAGAATTTAAAAAAGGTAGGTAGATAGCTTAATAAATTGCTAATGTCTTTAGCTCAGTTTGTTCTGGCAATTTAATAGTTAATTAGCATGCAGGATGTGTAGTGTGAGCTCAGCAGTTACTGGGCCAACTGTCTCTGTATTTCTGGGAATTCTGCCTATTCACAGTGCAGAGATTGTTCAATTAATGTAAAATATACAAAATGAATTTTACAAAACTGAATTGCAAAGAAAACTCCACTACAATGATTCTACTGCAAATATGTCAGCATCATTTTTTTGCTCATGTGTAACTAATAATTAAAACAATGTATTTCATTTTGCTTATGACAATTTATTTTATACTGGCATATCAAAATATTGAAACACAAAGGTTTTTTTAATTAATTGCAGGTGAATACACACTATTGTTTAAACCAGAAAAAATACCCAAGCCTGGGAAGAAATAGTTACAACAAATCAAAGGTTCACCAATAGTCTCCAATATATAAGCATCTTATTACATAGGAGCAATATTATTTTTCAAACATCGAGAAGTTTAATCTTACCATCCATAGTCGAAAGGATTAATGCAAGAACAGGCTCTCAATATGAACAAGAAAAAAAGTGTTTGTAAAATCTATTTCTCTGCTTTCATTCATATGTCATGCCTTTCTCATCAGAGGAAAAGAAAGAACAGCAGGACCTGGACAAGACATTGGATACACTTAGTTCTGGAAAGCCAGATCCTAGTGTCCATGCATGGCAGAAATAAACTCCATAGCAACTTATTTGGCACCCATGTATTTTGATACAAAAACCACTCAGCCCAGGAGTGTGTTGAATCCTCCATCCAGATACCCAAAGTGCAGAAAGGCAGAGAAATATTATTTTACTTGAAAAAAAGCATAAAATGATCAACATAGGAATAATGATCCATTCAGGAGTAGTGTATTTCTCCTGCACAGTGCAATTTCTAAAATGAATTTTGATCACATCAATTGTACTTAGATAAATTAACATAAACTTTATGTACTTAAACTTCAGCATAAAAGAACTCAACCATTGGAAAAATATTTGTTACAGCTTTTTTTTCAAGCTGTGTTTTACTATCAGGAAACAATGTTTTCTAGACATAAAAATGCTTCACTGCTCAGTTTCCTGGATTGTGACTACTGATATATTATTGTGAATGTTGCCTCTGTTGCAAGGCATGACAAGTGCCAGCTTAGGTCAGTTGCATGCATTTACTAATAAAATTAAGCATTATCATACAAGATAATTAATGAATTGTTGGGGAAGGTGTATCTATTGGGTCCTATCTTTTAGCAACTTACAGTGCTGCAGAGTTATCAAAATATTCATGCTCTTGAACTAAAAAAGAGTAAAATGCTCTAGTCATAAAAATATAAATGTAAAATCTTACTATGTTTTGTTAGTACTTCAAAAACTGTAATTAGAATTAGTTCATTTATTATTTCATTATTATAGCAATTAAAGAGAATTAGAACTTTTTATCCTTTATTTTCATACAACAAAACTATGCCCAAAAATCTTTAGGTTCTTGAAAATACCCAGCTGGATACATTCACAGATACACATGCATAAACAGAATATCTCCTTTGTACAAAGCTGAGGTTTCAATGATTAATAAAAAATAAAAAATAACCACCTAAGAATGTGAGGTATGTCCTTTCTTTTTATTTTATGTCCTGGTTATTTTACATAGGTTTAGGTTACATATTTAGGTTACATATAAAAAGGACAGTTTATCTTTTAAGTGTGTATGATCATGAACACACTCTGACATTTCTAGCATGCATCAGTTTAAAGAACATGGGATGTATATGTATATGTGTGTGTGTCATTGTTATATGAACGTTATCATAGAGCAGATAATCTTTCCCAGCATACTTCGGACAAGTAATAAAACATCAAGTTACCCAAAGTAATATTTAAGATCTATTTTAGATACAAATTTGACACACTCTTTATCACATACACCTCTCTTTAACATAACTTTATATAGAGGGAGCACAATGACTCAGTGTTTAAAGTCACTGAGCTTAGCATCTGGAAAGCTGACAACCCAAGTTTGAGACCCAAGTGCTGCATGATGGGTTGAGCTCTCGTTACTTGCCCCAGCTCTGCCCACCTAGCAGTTTAAAAGCATGCAAAGTAGATAAATAGGTACCAACTTGGTGAGAAGGTAGTATTATTCTGTGCACATCGGCATATAATTATGCTGGCCACATGAGCATGGAAAAGAACACTGGCTCCCTCAGCCAAGAAACAGAGATGAACACTACATCCTATAGTCAGACATAACTGGACAGGGGAAACCTTTACCTTTATATAATCTCATATTTGGGTTGAATTTTCAGTCATATGCTGCTTTTAACATCTACACAATTGTTCTGTTAGTTTTACACTCTTAAGAACATTCCTCTATCCTGATTTGATGGCATATATGCCAAGAACTTTTTCAAATCCAAAGAAATTTCTCTCGAATTAAAATTAGAATAATTTTATCAGAAGCAATATTAGCAGGAGAAAACATTTCCTAGCTCCAACTTTAGAAAATAACCAAACACTTCAAATTTGGAAAAGCTACTTCTTCCCTGAAAAAAAGTTAGGCTAAAACACCACATTTAGCCACTTAAGATAAACATTGTACATGAAAAAACTCTGTCCTTTGACATATATAATAGTCAGCAGCAATAATATGAATTCATTTATTAAAATATTTTATTCATACTTGTCCTATATTACTAGATGGGGAAATAAAAAGGAATAAAACAATTTTAAAAAATCTACATACAAGAAAAATTCACAATGTGAACTACTGAATGAGGTAGCTACATAATGGATCAGTAAACTAAATTGCTTCAGCTTGCAATAATTGTGTTCATATGACTAATTCCATTTTATATTTCTATTCAGCTCAGATTTGGCAATTAGAATTTTTTCAGCATTACCTAAGGGAACTTCAGCCTCATTGGTTGGAACAAAATAAATGGGAATTTAAAGGACTGATCTGTACCTCAAATTTCATCCTATCTATGATAATAATGGACATTGTGGTGCAAGTACACAGCCAGATGCACATTTGTTATCATACTGATTGTGAATACCAATGTTTTTTTCCACATGTGGCTTTCCCCTTACTGAATCAGGAGAAAAATGTTGCTTTCCAATTACTGTATTTCTTGTTTTAAACATAATAAAGCCATGTCAGCTTCAGCAAGCAGAATAGATGGTCTAGGAGAATAGCTCTTAAGTATTTTTAAAACCTACTAAATCTTGAGAGGCCTTCTGAGCACAAAACTACTAGAAGATTGAGTACTTATTATATCTTTAGATCAAGCATATAGCAAGTATTATTTAATGACTTTCCACATGGAAAGTCCACACAGTTTTAAAGGTATAATCAGACTGATTTTATATTTTCATACATAACTCTTACTTGCTCACATCTGAAGTACCTAATAAAGGACAGAAAAATCTAAGGAAAATCATAACCATCACTACAGTACACACAGAATATCTTATTTTGATTTTGCAAATGACATTTTACTTTGTTTTATATAGAAAAAGGATAATCTATTACCCATAAGACATACAGATTCTCTACCAAACAAGTAGTTGGATGATAAAGCTCACATACCTTTTGAAAGATTGATTTGGGTTTTATACATATACAGTAATGCCTAACAAAATCTTGAGTCTTCCTTCTCTCCTCCCTTTCTCACAGTCTTTTTCTGCTATTTCTCTTCCATAACTCAACTAACCCAACAGAACCAGCCAGTTTTAAATTTCAGTTGGGACCTCAGTGACCTGTTAATGAATCTACAGAGAGGAGGAAAAACTCACTGTGTTGAGTTATGCCTGGTGTTGCTAGCTGACTAGGAGTCAGAAATGCTTGAAGCGTTAACGTAATTGGAAGAATGTGAAAAATGAAGCGTTGGGCTCCTGAGCAAAGTGAAAGGTCAAAGCAAGACTTACACAAAACAAGTCTCTGGAAGATGGCCTCATTATACCATTAAAACAGTTTCTTTCCTCCCTTGCCCCCACCTAGTTTTCTTCCTTTGTAAAATGTTTCAGTGTTTTATTTCTATTAATATAATTTAATTAATCTTTCTAGTCTTTAAATAAGCAAGTTAATAAATGCATACAAGAAAAGAAACCCAAGTATATTTAACTTTGAACTTAGATAAAATAATATTGTCTGAAACAATTTTGCTTCTATGATTTGAACCATGGTCAGGCAATAAGTGGTACTAATACTAATGCAGACATTATACTATTACAATGTATAGAATAGTTTACTTGAAAAACTAAGATGACTTGCTTAAAAAAAAACCTTAAAGAAGCCAGCTAATATAATTATATTATCTTTCATTGAATAGTGCTCAAAGGCTTTAACTCTTCCAGTACCAGCACTTAAATTCACTCCATTAATACTTTTCATTTCACACTTTTTCATTTTATAAGGGTGCACTGTAGCTTTTTTATAAAATATAAATATTCTTTGTATTTTTTTCATTTATAAATAATGATCTTGGCAATAAACTTTAAGTTCTCCCAAGTTATCAAATACCATATGTGTATCTGGAACATAAATCTAGAAGATTCTACATTTCTATTCCAGTGTTGTTCATCTTCTCATGATTCAAATATACGCAATGAGATATGCATTAAGGCTTATAACATACAGTAATATTTGCTTTATCAAACTATAAAAGCTGGGAAAGCAAAAGATAGTGTGACGCCTACAAATAAACACAGAATGTGTATAGAACAAATAATAGTATATTAGAAGTCAACAAGACTAAAGTATGATGAGAAAGGCTGACAGAGAAAGATAGAAACTCTGATATCCATGAATTGTAATATAGCACTAACCATTTTATATAATTCATCCCCCCCAAAAATTATTAATGCTTTGGTTGCCAAGAAATTTCCATGGGTATGTATATGAAATCACCATAGCCATGTTCAGTTTGAGGAGGTTTTTACCTTTAGAATCCTATAGCAAATTCCTTTAAACAACTAATTCCCAGTATAGTCAATGGAATTGGAGTTGGCCAAGTCTTAAGGATAAGCAAAATAGGGTTTGAAGATTTAAACATAAAATTTAAAAAAGCTTAGATTCCCACATTCTTGCTGTATTAAATTAAGTAACAAGATAATTGTCTAGGGTGGGAAAAGCACACTTTAGATGAAAAATATTTCCTTCTGAACATAATATAAACACTGTTGAGTCATTACTGCATCTGACTGAAGTCAATGGAAAATTTTAAAACTAACAACACTTGTTCAAAGTAGCCTTTTAAAAACTATTTTTAAAGAAAATGGGCCTATTCAACAGATGACTGGTTTTATTACAAAAAGCAGGCATACAACCAATTGGTATGACACCTTTTACGCAGAGATATAATTCCTAGTTCCATCATTCCAATCCAGATTATTTCTCCAAGTCACTAGGAAGATATTTTTCCTGAATGGTTCAAAGCAGCTTGTGTCTGCATGTGATTTGAACCAAGGCCATTCCTTGAGGCAAGATTTAAATACCTACTGTGCCACATCATGGCTCAGACCCAAATCACACCTTGTAATATGTGGCTGCATACCTTAATCTAAGCTTTCCCACAACTGCCTCTAGTCTTGGAAATAGAAGTGAAAAAATATAGGGCAAATATTACTTAGGATAGTCCTGATTTCTGGAACAGAGATAAACAAGCACAGAGTATTTGTTGCTTTAGGACATGAAAATTTACTCCTGATGAAGGTAAATAGATGAAGGTTAATCTAATTTAGTGAGTTCATCATAGAGTTCATTCAGGTATTATGCACATTCACAACACTCATTTGTTTTTAAATATACATAACCATATATATAGAAATAAATTATTGCAATTGGTATGAGTAAGCTTTTAAAAAACATCCAAAATATAAAATCTAAATCTATTGGACAAATTATACAAAGCAAATCTATTTTTGCTCATATGAAGGCAAATACATCTTCTCTAAACTTTTGGTTTCTATGTAGATAATTGGCATCAATAATATATTTTCTTAAATCGAAGTTAACAATATTGTAAAGATGTAGGACAGTTTTGAAAAAAAAACTAGATCATTAACACTGAATGTTAACAAATATCCAGTTTAATTTTCGCAAAAAGATAAACTTTAAGGATTTTTTTCTGTTTAGTTCAATAATTAAATATGATTTTTAAAAACCTTGATTATGAAAACTGGAAGTATTAAGTCAAAGTGTTACATTGGATTCCAATCCCAATTTAACAGCAAGTAAATCCCATTTAATTCAATGTGACTTTGTGAACAACTATGAACATCATTGTCCCATTAAGTGTATAAAATGTTCATGTTAACCATGTTAGAAATAGGACTATAATTATGATAGGCACAATGCCAATGTCTTATATCACAATCCTAAAAATGTTATCTGAGATAACTAATTTATTAGTCATTTATATAACTAATACAAACTTAACTTATTTCCAATTAAATCAGGGTAGGTAGAAATATTATGTGGTAATCCACAAGCAACTCATTACAAAAGGAATTCTTAATTTTAATAAAATACTTTAGTATAAAATCTACTGTTAGTTTCAAACCATTCAATAAATGCACATATCTTTTGTGTGGATGAGTCAAATTTGTTTTTGTTTTCTTCCTGTACTGAGTTAAGAAGGTTTCAACTGGCTTGCAAAACCTTTTTTCAGTTGACTGTATTATTTTTCTATTTAGAGACTAACCTGAATTGCTGCACCACAGTGGGGATGCATTTCTTCCATGATATTTACTTACACCACACATGCACACATGCACACACGAACACACGCACACACACAGAGAGAGAAAATCCTGTAGATAACCAAATTTGTAAAGGAATTGGCAGAACTAATCAATTGTTATTGCAAAGCTTGTTTGGAGATTAGATATTTGGCTTTGAAATAAAAATAAAATTGCTAAGAAGGTTGAAAAAAAGGAAACAAGTGTCTCCCTAAGTTATAGCTGATTACATTGCAAGCCTGCCATTCATGTGTTTACACTAAGGCAGATGTACTGATATAATAAAAGACACTGAAGTTATTTTAGTCATGCCTACTTTGCACAGGGAAAAAAAAAGCTTGACCTTTTACCTTGCTCACTGCTGTTGTCTCCACTCTGGGAAGCATGGCCCCCACTGGAAGGCCCTGGTGTGCCTGCTGAGTGTGTTGACGTTGCATCATCATGATCTCTCCAAGAGGAAGGATTCTGGTGTCAGAATGTCCATTTTTTCCCACAGTTATCATTCCAATAGCAAATCGAGGAAGGGAGGTTGGGAAGCCAGAAAAAAAGTAGGCAGGTTAGCATTTGCAAATATTCCTAAAATTCAGACACTGTTCAGAGGCAAATGGTTACTGAGGTTGCAATCCTATACCCTTTTACCTTGGGATGTGTTCTCCTGAAGATATGAGATTTGTTTTTGATTCAATAGGGACAGAAATATATTGTGACTTACTAACTATATTTAAATCATGTTCATTTTCATATATTTACACCATGATAAAGTTCAGTACTAATAATATTTTAATGTATACTTTTTATACTTGTAACAATCAGTTGGTCAGTTAAGGAAATACTATAACATTTTATATTTACATAATTCCATAGATTAGCCTATAAAGGCATATTAAATTCAATATCAATTATTCCCCAGTAAATCAATATATGATTTCTGTCTAGTTGTGATAATAATGAAATATCACTAGAGACACAAAAACACAGCTGAACTACCATCTCTCTATTTCAGTTTTCCCCACCAAATCTGCAGCAGAGGATTCTTTTTTTCTAATATGGTGTGGGAAATTAATAATTATAACACAAAAAACTTGTTTTTTCTCTATTATAACATCTATTAGAAATAAAAACAAAACAAAATATACCTAACAAGGAAGATGATGTTTTTAAAAGATTATACAGCTAAAGGTTAACTAGATATGTAAGTTTAAATAGTCATTTGCAATATATTCTATCTTTCTATCTGATATAAAATGGCAATACATGAACTAATAATCATTGAAGATTTGGCAAAGCTTCCTTAATTCTACAGTAGTCTAGTAATATAATTCCCATTAAAAAAAAAAATATTGATCATCAGTTTTCCTGAAAAGAACTGCTACTTTAAAAGATACATGAAGAAAGTTGAAAGTTGCAGTTAACTGCTACTTTACTAAGCATATTCTCCTCCTGGTCCTCCTCCCTTTTCCTGATCATTCCCAATACCCTGCTGCTGCTTAAAGGAAAACAGGAATTCTACTGTACAGGAAAAGCTTTATCAGCACCACATGAAGGCAGGCAAGGGATGGAATTTCCTCCAGCAGAAAAGGAGAGAACAAGAACACATGCAATAGATCAGACTTAGAGCTGAACTTCCATTGCTTGTCACCTCTCCATGACAGCTTAAATTAAACACATCCTAACAAGAAACACTTTTGTAAAATATTTTACATTCAGGGAAATATCATGAACCCTAAGCAACTGCACAGAGAAAAGCAACAAAATTTACTTTGTAGTAAACTTCAGCAGCAGCAGCATCAAAAACTATATCTACAAATTTAGAAAAATACCAATCTGTTCAAAAATGGAGATGGCAAATCGCCCCAATAATTAAAGCTTTTTAATGACTCCCCCCAAATTATTGCATTTTAAACTAAGTGCTTAATTACTTAATTACCAGGTTAGCAACTGAAGCTCAAGATATCATTTTTAAACCATGTTCTAAATAATGTCTTATAAAAATATCAAGTCAGCCTGGATAATCACATTCCAACACTAAATTGAATGGGCATAAATGCCTAAGCAGTGAAAGACAGATAAATGGAAACAAAGTTAATAATAACTACACAACTCTCTTACTTAGTTAGATCAGTAGAACAATCTACAAAAATAAATCAAAATTGAAATACTGCATTAAATTTTTTTCATCAATCTACACATTTTTGCATAAATCAATTTCCACTTTACAGAAAGTCACACTGAAAAATAACAATATGCTATAATTAAAATTAATACTTTTCAAATTAATATTTTCCTCCCACAATATATAAAAACAATACCATATTGCAAACTCAGGAAAGTTTAAAATAAAAGAAAATGTTAAAAGAATCTGAAATGTATCAGTTTTATATCTATTATGTGTGTCTATATGGAGACACACAGAGATGCATACACGTGTGTATACACATATAAAAAATTACTTCAAAAAAGCAATGATGATTGGATTTCAAGAAAACTTATATATGGAAATAAAATGTCACGATCAAGCAAGTTTCTGTGCAGTCTCGATTAAACAGATCGAGCCTACGAGCTCCTCTTTTTATCTCTAAGTTAGGAAACCACTCAAATAGCTTCAAGCTGAAGGCAAACAGCAGACAGGAGCACTTTAGCCCTCTGCAGCCTCTCTCAGCGTCAGCTGTTTGCCGGATGGTAATCAGATAAAGAGTTAAAAGAAATACATGAAAAAGGTAACAAAACAATAGCCTGGCATGCATTTAGTCCTCCAATATCATGTTGAAAGCTGCTCTTTATAAAATTTATAAAACAATATTTTCCCAGAACACATATTTCAGATACTATAATGTTAATGTTATCTTCTTCAGTTTTTCTTAAAAGTAGCTTCTGTTGAAAGTCCTTAGCTCACTATTAATATTTTAGTAATTTATGCAAGTTAACATTTTGGTTAAGTTTTAAGGCACATGTTAACCAAAACCATACAGTGTTTGAAAAACCAGATGTCTCTGGTTTATACAAGGACATTGAGAAAAATTCTTGCAGTAGAAATAATTTGTTTTTTATACCTTGATTGATTCAGAGGTCCAATCTCAATTAGAAGGGGTGATGGTACAATGGCTACATACATTGAAAGCCATTGCGGGGGGGCTATAACTGTCTTTTTTTCTTCCCAGAAAAGTAGAGGAAATTGGGAAGAATATATGGAATATTTGTGTTTCACCTTCAACTTCCCAACTGCTCCATAGCTCTGTCTGACATTAGGTTTGGCCAACAAGTATACTCAGTCATTTAATATTAGTACTGTAACAAATATGGCATCATATCCATAATTTGAGAGTATTACTCATGACCAAATAATCAGTTTCATCCATGTCATGGCAACAATGAAATCTTTCATTCTGGATATATATTTCCATAGAATTATTTAATATAAATAAATTTGGTTCCAGATTATTTATTTATTTCATTAGATTAAGAGGCACAAAAAATTAAACTTTCTAATTTTAACATAGTAGGCCAATAGTATCCTGCCAAAAGATTTAACTTCTTTCATCTAAAAGATCATATGCTACCATGGCATTTTGCTCTGATTTATTTGAGAGTGTGTACTTTGGGGCAAATTTTAGGAGAGAAGAATAACTGGAAAATTGAAAGAGAAGATACTAAGAAATTGACCCTTTGTATGAACAGAAATGCATCACATTGTATATGGCATTTGACTACCCAATTTTCTAGTGAATCCACTTTTTGATAATGATTCAAACATATCAATGATATGTTGATAATCTATATGCTGAATTCAACTGGAATCAACTTTTCTTATATAACCACTAGAGCCCTGAGGAATTTATATTTCAATAGCGTATAAAAAAATCTGTCTAAATTTAAATGTGATAATAACACATACCATATACATCATTTCAAACAATATATACACACTGAGCTGAAAAGAACATAAGCTTATAACCAGAAAAGCTAACCTTTCACACTTATGAAGATATAACTTCAGTATGGAAATATGCTGAAACATTCAGAAAGCAACTTAGCGTATGAAAAACTACTCAAAAAGTAAACTCACATTTTCTAACTATCTTTTGGAAATGACGTATTTAACCTGAAGCCAATGTTTAGTAGCAATGCAGATGTTAAGGAGAGGGGGGTACTGTGATCATCATTCATATTTTTTAAATTGTTATACCAACCAATAGCTTAAAAATGGGTAGCATAAGAATTGAATTAAGACAATTATAACCTTTCACAGCAACTATTTATTTAACTTTGTACATAACATTATGACACATATTTAAGCAGTAAAAAAGTATGAATATGTTGAATTGAATCACCAGCTGAAGTGCCATGTACTATGGAATGCAGAGTTCACATGTATCTATTCCCAATAGTTTTAATAATTGGGAGTCAAATATGGCACTGCTCTTGCTCTTATCTAATTGTGTTAAAGAGCAGTGTTACCAGGAGCAAAGCAGTAATACTGAGTGGCAGACAATAGAAGGAGATGGAAAATAGATACAAGAAGCTAGGTCTCCAGGGGCAGTATTTTCTATTTGCTGGGCTAAGAATCACAGCTGATAATGCAAGTTGTAATTAATATAAAAGCAGGAGACAATATGGGGAAGGCTTGTACTAGCAGGGCCACAGGAGATCACTCTGCAGCTATCTACTGTTTCTCATTTATGTATATAGCTTTTCACAGAAACGCCACTTTGCCAGTATTTTTCCCTTGAAAGTTTAAAAAAAACGATTTAGCCCATCATTTTGCTAAATCTAGAGAAGAGCATGGAAAGGACAAGAGTCTCTAGGCATATGAAGCAAAGGTACTGTGTACTGTTTTGCTGTTTTGCTGTTCTTGCAAATCTAATGGAAGTTTTAAATGTTTTAACTCCTGTATGCTTTTTTTAAAGAAATGAAATATTTTCAACACAGACCTATTTTATAATATTTATTTATTAACATTCCTCAGAGGCATGTGATTGTTTATATACTTGAATACTAGTCAGTCATCTTGTACAATTCCAAAGTTAGTGATTTAATAAGCCTCAAACTTCTGTGTAAATGACAGCTTACACAGATACAGATGGATTAATTCTGCATTCCTTATACAACCCAAACTTCCACTGGCAAAATCACTTTAATTATGTAAGGGGTCCCTATGGGGTCGATTCTGATCTCACACTGTTTTTATAGTAGTACAACTCAATTTTTCATTATGAAATTACTTGTATATCAAAATAATATTCTATTTAACTGTCTACCTATCTATATTGCTACATGCTAATCAGTGAATAGCAGGAGGATAGAATCAATTGATTTTGATGGGCATTTATATGCAAAAATAAAAATAGCTCTCATATCTATGGCATTCATAAAACTTTCTCATAGGAAAACACCTTCTCTTTCTGGATAAACAAATTAAGAAGACATAGTATAATAGTATAGTACAGCTTGTGTACTAGATTGCATTTAGTTATTATAAATCAATTTTGTATATGAAAACATCAACACGTTGACATGGTATTTTGACTATAGGTTAAATACATTTCATTTCATCTAAGGCCTAACCATAAACTAGATGAGATCTCCTATGATCCATATAGTACTGAAAATACCAGCTGAATGACATAAGTTACCTAAAAAGTTGGTTCCAGCTACTAATATATTACAGAACAAGATTGTTACATGGTACCTTATGAAAATATAATCTATACTCACATTAAAACATTGTAAAATACAATATGTAAAATTTCAAAACTGCTGGCATAAACAATGCATTCATTAAAAAATCTTGCTAAGAAAATATACAGGTTGAATACACAGATTAAAATATACACATGAACACAAACATAATCCCACTTAAATATAAATAGCTTAATCTGGTATTATAACAGTGCAATCTTAGGCATGTCTTTTTAGAAATAAATCTCACTTAGTTCAGTAAAATGTCTCACATATCTATCCATAAGACTGCAACGCTTATAACATACATATTAAAACAACATCATGTATTTTAGATAAAATCTACAAGAATAATACATATAAATGTGTAAAATTATATGATTCCATATCAGTGTTATAGACAAATAAACGGGCAAGAAGGTTACAAAAGAGATGACTTTTTTATACCACATATTAATGTAATTTTCTTTCACTGTACTTACTTTTATAAGTATCTTATACCATATCAATCTATATAAACCTCCCCATATATATATTGTTTTTAATGCATTTAAGATTCCAAATGATCTAATGTGAGCTATGTGAATAGAAAAGTTACACCTGCTTATTAATGAAAGTGGACTCTTTCTACCTGCATCAGACTTTTATCTAATTAAAGATGTTATACCTTTTCTATTGATATTGAAGAGTGTTCAAAAGAGTACTTTTCGTGTACAGTACACCTTCATTACACAATGGAACTAGTAAAAATAAGCCAAAAGATAAACAAATTCCAAGATAAATGTAGTTTGATTTCAGTTAACTTGTAAATGTGTTACTTGATGAGGCAGTCCAGGTGCTACAGGAGAAATTTTTACATTTAAGATACTGACAACTGGAATTTAAGTGGCAAAGCATTATAGTATCAAATTTAATGTATACAATGGATTTTAGTGAAATCAAGATAATTTTACAAAGAGTGTTAGATAATGTGCTAAATAATAAATCTGTTATTCTTGGATAACAAATACTAGGTGCCTAGTATGGTATATGTAAAACCAGCAACTTTGCAAGCTTCACACTATGAGCTATGCAATATAGCAGACTACTATTTTGACTGTATGAACTGATTACATCTCTTTGTATATTTTACACAGTATGATCACTGGAAAATAGTATAGTCTTGTAGCCACCTATTTCTCAGTAATCCTTCTGAAAAATATTACTTTTAAGCAATTTCCCCTTCCCCCCAAAGGTTTGTAATGATTGTACTGTAATGATACAGTAAATAGAACTGCAACTGTGAACTGCTTCACAGAATCTGTATGAAGCAGAGACCATATAAGTACACAGTTATGTTTGTTAATTTGTTCTCAGTCCTAAATATAATAAAGTATAAAGACATTAAGACTTGATCTTACCTTCCTGGCAACTCTAACATTCCACAAATTTGTGGTTCATTGGAGACAATACCTTTTGAAAGAATTGCTGTTTATGTCTTAAAAAAAAAAATCTAGAACTCAAAGCTAAGCAACTACAACAAAGGTATATGACCTCCATAAGTTACTTATTTTAACGTGTTTATTGGATACTAGAAAAATGCAGCCATTCTTAAAATATTGCACATGACATATTTCTCATTCTGATATGGCATCAATTATTGTTCACATTTGTCTTAAATTTTTACAGATCTCTCTGCACAGGACATATTTAATTCCAGTTCAAAAGTGAAAATAGTTTTACGTATGAAATATAAATATAAAATCTCCTTCAATCAAGCCCTACTCTTGGTAACTTCATGGACATAGAAAACATGGAATTGTCTTGCCAAAAAATATGAAAGTTTGTCATTTGACTTCCAGAATTTTCCCTCTGCTTGGTCTAGGTTATTAGTCCTCGGGTTTCTGGGTGGTCTCTCATCCATGTACTAAATTTGAACATATCTAATTTTTTGAGATCAATCAAGATTCTTGACTATTGACTAGGTTCTGTGATCAAAGTATGAACATCTACAAGAAATCCTGAATGTGTATATACTTAAATTAGAGGAGCAATCAGTGCTGGATCTCTCTCTGTTTTCAAAAACATTTTAAAATTCTAATTTTTGTAAATTCTAGACTTGAGCATCTTTGATACAAACTAACAAAGACTTTGTAAACTGATCTTCAAAGTACATTCCTAGAAAGTCACTATTTCTTGCTTTAATCATCCAATATAAATCTAGAAAACCCTGCTTTACTGGTCTAGTATAAAATATTTAGATATAGAAACTGTTCTGTGAATTATTATAAAGAAAAATAGTGTGAACAAATCTATTCCAAATATTCATTTACATAACGAATAAATATACTGACATAGTCAAGGCAGATTAAGAATAAAAACCTCCTGCTACCAGTCTTTACTTCCATTTTGAAAGATCTCAGCTATAAATTAGGTATAGGCCATTTTCTATTATCCTTTTCTCAGATCATTAACAAATGTAATAAAACAAGTAATGCTATTAGTGTTATGCGAAAAATCCCTTGAAATAGGATTTCTATGAAAGTGTGCGTGTGTGTAAAATTGTTAACTACTTGTGAAGAATCTTAAAAAATACATTTAAAACTATGTGAATAATGGTTAACTGAAGTCAAGGTTGAGGAATCTTGAGTTCATATATATGCATACATGTGACAGTGATAAATTGCATTCCTAAGAAGCACAAGTCAACAATATCTACAGAAGTATTTTATCTGGTTTATTTCAGTTATAGCATATTTCTACACATCTAAAACTAATACTTGAGTGCAATAAAAATATATGAGAGAATTAAAAATTCAAACCATAATTATGGAGTTTGTATTTACTAATTATGCCACAGCATACATCAAATATAGCAATTTTCCGTAACTACCAGAATCCTAGTCTTTGACTAACAAAGTTCCTTGACAACTGATTCTTACTGTATTATAGAAGAATTAACAGTATTTAACAGTACAGTAAAATAACATTATGTGTGCATTTTATTGTTACCAATATTAGAAAGACTCTGCCTTTTTCATAAAAGCTAGTACTTTTGCCAGAATGAAGCCTTTTCTTATCACAAACTAAATTATATTTTTCAGCAATGCAGTTCTACAAAGAGACACATAGTATTTGAACATAGGAATCTCATTGTGAATATTAGCTTCTCTGACATTTCCTCAGTTTGAGCTATGGTATATCATAGTATATAACTTTCAACCATGTTAGGATCCAGAAAACTACTGCTACAGTTACTATATTGCAGTTTATCTATAACCATGAACAGAACAGAAAGTAGAAACATTGAAACATCAATTATTTTTCACAAACTGTCATTTGCACAAAAGGGGCTCTGGCCCAGAACAAATTAAAACATCTTTAAAGCTATAAATTCATAATCATTCAGGTGAAATACTCTTTAAGTATTTCAAAAGTAAATACAGCTATAAGAAGGACCAAAACAATGGTCAGGAGTTAACATAGAGAAAACACCATGCCATCTTGTGTCCTTGAGTGGTTTATCATAACACCTGCACCAGCCTCACCAAATGAGACTTAGCCGTAGGCTGTATTTAAATATGCATATCAAAGCAAGCAAAAATAAATCTTGAATAGCAAATTAAAGAAATGCTCATGTTTATCCATTGTAAGTGTCAGGTAAAAATCCACAAATAAACAAGTTTATTCTAGATTTTTATATGCTTATTAAAATTTCAAAAAGCATTATTACCGATTATTAATAGAGTATTACATTTTATATTAATGTGTATGCATGTGTACATTATTCTTATTATTTGTACATTTATCAAATGTATCCTTAGGGTGATGTTAACATACATATCTAATAAGGCATAATTCCCAAATGCTCAACAGTGATATAACTATTAATTTCCCAGTTGGCGTTCTGGTTGCACAAATTATTAGTTCCTTCAAAAAGAGTATCAGGGTGCTAAAGTAAGAATAGTAGAATCCAAATGTCTAGAGCCCTATGTCCTATTATTTACATATGCTTTAAATAATTATAGCTATGGAAGTGGTAAATCCTGACAGGCCTAAATTTGCTCTTTTACTTTTGGAAAGGTTGGAAAAGATTATTTTCTATAAAGATGGTTATATTATAAAATGTGAGTCTCCTGAAACCTCATTTTATCACTATAGTTGAATTTGAATATTATAACAGAGCACTTCAAATTGGCTTGAGAATTCACCATCTGCTCGAGCCCTAAACAGTATAGTTTATGTAATCTCCCTTAATATAAACAGCAGCAAGGTCCATTTCTACACTTCCACTTAAAACAAACTTCCACTAAAAATCTTCTGGGAAGACGTGCAATATTTTATATATACACATTTGGTTCTTTCAGGATGCCTGCCATTCCAGGTCTAATGATCCCATAATTATGTATGCCCTGATTTTAGTTTTAAACAATAAATATTTTTGAAACTATGATATTGCTTCATAGAGCTTAGTAGATATAAATTATATAACAGAACTTTAAGGAAACATTCAGTGTTTCCTTGCTTATATGCTCTGACGGTAATAATTATAAAATGTCATGAAATCTGGACTTGGGAGATTTCCAAAGAAACAAAAACATTTCTATTTATTTAAATATAAAAATGGTCCATAACAAATTAGTATTTTTTCTGTTGTTATTAAGTATTGTCAACAAATATAACACAAAAGCAAATATTTAACTTTCTGATAACACATTTTGAAAAGAGAAAGAAAACAAGTAGACAATATTTTTTATTTTTTATTTACTTTTCATGGCAGACTAAAACTTATTATAGATTCCTGTACATAGTACAGGAATCCCTTGTCACATGTTAGAATAATGTTCCTGGTATGCTATTCTTAGTTTATATCACTTGTTTTATGAAGTTATTTACAATGCCTGTGTAAACTTTCCACTCTCCACTCTTAGAAATAAGCTATTATTCACACTTGAACACTATGTGTCTATTTATACATTTCTAAAGTAAATAAACTTATTAACATACGTAACAGGTTTTCATAAGCATTTCTATAAAGCATTAACAGCTCATGTAAAATGCCAATATATTTGTGCATATTCAACAAAAACAACTCACTGAGCTACTCCTAAAGTGTTAAAACCAACAGCTAATGTGTAGTTACTCAGTCATAATTATTTGCAGCTTCTAAAAGATATTGTAAATAATTGGCATCTCAAGATTATTGAAATTTATTATGAAGCTTCAGCCACTTGGCAAGATGTGCAAATTTCAGTGATAAGTTGCAATAGAAGAAGTAGTGTTATTATTTATAACTTTGGCTCAAAGTAGTATACAATAGCTAATAATTCTGCCTGGATAAAGTATGGAAGAAATCCCATTTTTAAATAACTGAGTATTTTTAATTTTCTTTTCTTTTTTGGTTATAACATTAATAACAAGAATTATAAAGCAGTAAATATTATCTATTTTTACTAGACAGTTTGTCAACTCTTCAATTTATCAATGTTGTAAACTTTACAAGACAGAACTTATACTTCTCAGTAATAAAATACAAAGGAATATTCTTCCATCAGAAACTTAGATTTACACCATAGCTCTGCAACAGGTAACAGAGGTGAATCTAAAGCAAACAATTCCAATACACAGGTGATGGTAAGAAAATCCTTAATTAATAACAGTCCAGGAGTTTACTAAATGGGCAAGAGCCATTACAAATTATTGAAAAGACTTACATGGTCAGCTAAATTTGTGGATGATCCTGAGAGTTCTTCATGGTCAGATTTGGAGCTGCCATCTCTTTCATCAATAACTAGGTCTATGGGCATTTTGCCTTTCAGACAGCTAATGTACCGATGGCAGAAATTATCACACAATTCATGAACCTGAATGTAACATTTAAGTAAAGGAAGAGAAAAAAAGAGATGCATTTTTAAAAGAGGGAGAAAACAAAACTTCTAGACTGCAACTTGATCTCCCCCCTTGAAAAAAAAAAAGCACTGTGATCTATTCTAAGAGTAACTCTAATTAAGAGGCATATAGTTGAAGCAAGGAAACAATAGAGAAATTGTTACAGCACATATTATTCCCCAGAGACTTGTTTGAGCAACAAGTTGGGGGATGCACAGCTATTAAACGTTAGCCTATTCTATAGATAGAAGACAATCCAATTTCAGGATATTATCAGAAGCACTGAGATCTGGATAAATAAAATATAAAAACATAAGGGAGTTCAGCCAAGAAAAGTGAAAGGAGGTGGGGAGAGAGCAGTGTATATATTTTGAAATCTCTAGATGAGTAAGGAAACATATTTAGTATAAAGTAATTTTCTTGTAGTATTTAGTCTTTCATGTAATCTGAATAAGTTGCTTAAAATATTATTTCTGGCTCAAATATTTGCAAGAAGGAACCAAGACAGAGAAGGAAAGGACATAGCAGATACTTGAATGAAGGTAGGAAAGAATGGAGAAATTTCAGGGGTGGGGGAAGAGGGGGGTTTAGAAAAAAAGAAAAGAAAAAGAACCATGCACTTTTGGTTTAGTGTCAGGATGTGCTTTGTACCAGTTACAGTGTCCTTTTGAATTTCCCCAGAGGAGAAAAAGGAAAAGAAAAAGAGGGAGTGCCCTCCCTTGCTCTTACCTTTTCTAATTCCAAAAGATGAAACCTTAAGACTTGTATCGCTTGTATCATCTGAAAGAAAACAGGGAGCAGAGGAATTGTCATATAAGGGAGAGAAGGAGGCAAGTCAAGGAGTGGGGGATTGTCAGGGCATGCTCTCATTATCCAGGATTTTAGCTCTTTGGACACACTTGAGCAATTTTGATCATCAACTTTAACCTAAAGCACTTGATTTTTTTTTTAAAAAAAAAACATCAAATCACACATAAATACACATACACACTTAAAGAAAAACAGCGATAAGTGGTTTGCCAAGATGTCATCCCCTGTGGTTTTTTTAAAGTCTGCAAAGCAACCAAGTGCTAAACATCCACTCACCACTCCATCCATTTTTTAAAAAGAAAAAACAAAGAAGGCAAGGTGAAATGGCTTCAAATGGATGATCTGCCTTCACCTCTTTTTTTCAAGTGGATTTTCATTAGTTTTAATATTAAAATTGGACAAATTAGCAAAAGAAACAGACTCAGCAGCTTCAAACTCTTTTCTGAAGCCACGATTTCCTTCTCTTTTGCTTCTCAGGGCTTAAACCCAGCTTTGCAACAAATTAGGAGCTCAAGTATCTGTTGTCCTCCCCTTTCTATGTCAAGAATTTTAGTTCCTTGAAGCTGCTGGGTAAGAATAATTTCTTTTTCTTTCAGATTCTTGGCACCTCTACACGCATTTTTCCACGTCCTTCTTTGTATTAATTATTTTATTTTAACGAAGGCCAAGCACGTGGGGTCTCCCAGAGCATAAGAGGTCAAAATAAAAACAGACAGAACCTTACCAAATTATCCAATTCTGGATTTGAAGAAAAAAGTGGTTTTTCTGCCCGAACCTACATGGGAGGGGGAGGGGGGAAGAGTGAGTAGGAATCAGTGTGTATTTCAGCTACCTTAAAAACTCCCTATTTGTTGGGCCTGTGCCCCCACCACACCTCACAGTCTAGTTGTAACAGATCAAAACATGAATTAGTGGCAAGTTCTTTTCAATGCCAAAGAGACATTTGAAAACTTAGGCCACTCGGGGCCACCATCATTCTTCCAGTCCCACACAAGCTTCCTTCTCGCCCAGTTCACAATTTCAAGAGGGCTGAGAAATGGGCCTAACAGCCCTCAAATTTATCCCCCCTTCTCAACATCCTCTTTTAACAATGCCCCCCCCTTCTGTGAGTTAAGGGAATCCTAGAAGGTCTCCCAGCAGACCTTTCTTGCAGCCAGAAGGGAAGAGGAAAATGGGGATAATAGAGAGGTGCTGAAGCAGAAGGGAAAGGCACCCAGACCCAGATTTCCCGGAACATTTTCCCTCAGACGCTCCAAAGCTCCCTCAGAGCAAGCGTTGCCCTCCCCTTTCCCCAAGGCCTCGTCGCGCGGGCCTTCTGCAGGGGTTCCTTCTGAGGGGAAAGGGGGGGGGTGTCTTTGGTTTGAGGTGTCGCGCGCTCATGGTGGGGGCTGGGTGTGCGGGGAAGGGGCGGGGAAAAGCGGGGAGGGAAAGATTTTCGACCTGTTTGGCGAAGACGGCGATGTCCTCGTTGAAGGAGTCGGAGGAGCAGACGTCTCCGCCGGCCACTCCGGGCTCTCGGGGAGTGCAGGTGGCGAGCTCGCACTTTTCAAAGACCAGAGCTAACAGAGGGAACAACGGGTGCCTGCCGGACGACGACATACAAAGAGAAAAGGAGGGGAGAACGACATTAAGAGGGGGGGGGGAAACGACCGGGAGGGGTGGAAAGATCTAATCAACAAGTTTCTTCAAAAATAAAAGAAACACAACCTATTTCCACGCGCAAGCTTCACGTCCCTCAACCTTCCGATAGACTAAAGGAAGAAACAACACTGAGGCAAACATAAAAAGTAACACAACACATGCTCCCCACAATAATCCTGGGCCAGAACCGAACTCCACAAACCCATGTGCGCCCAACAAACACAATTACCCAGCCCCAGGTTGCGCTGTGAAAAGTGTCGAAACCTAGCAAAGAAACTCGCAGAGCCTTCGTGCCGAAGACACGACAGTACCAAACGCTGGAAGGCTTGATTTTTACCCAAAGTCTAGAGCCGTTTCTTAGTTTGATGAGAAGTAACAAGAGCCGCGCTATCTGGGAAGGAAAGGAGAGGAGGGAAGAAGGGGATCCCGGGGCGGTGGAGGCTGAAGAAATGCGTCCAGATTAAATATCGACTGCCCCGCCATAAAAGAGAAGAAAGACTGAATAAATTCCTCCCCATTGTCCGGCCAGATACTGCCTGGGGATCAGTGCGTTAAACCAGTAAATCCTTTTCCTAAATCTTTCCTTCTAGTGTTAGTTGTGTCGCAAGGGCTGTTATTGCAAGCTTTAAAGAAGGAAAGAAATACGTCAGCTAAATAAAACTTTGCTGAGGGGAATGCATTTCCCCCAATCTTCACATACCGCCACCCCGGCTTTGTTTTCAAGAACTAACCCACATTTTACTTTGATTAATTCTGCATTTACAGAGCAACGTCTAAATAAATAAACAGCACAATCTCAGCTGATTTCAGTTGAATTTGCATGTGTGTAAATGAGTCTGGGGAAACCAGGCTTTGTTTTCATTTCTAAGAACAGGGAAGAAAATATTTTAAAAAGCTCTTAAGTAACTGCCTTAAAGATTGGGGCGTCCGAAGAATAGAGCAGCTTAGCCATACCGCTTTCACTAAAATCTGAACGCATTTTCAGCGTGTCAAAATAACACGCCCCCGTCAATCCCTGCATCCTCCGTGAGATTTCTTACCTGAACTTTCCCATATATTTGTGTCGCTTTTAACTTTATCGACTAAAATGTGTTTATTACCTACAGAAATGCAGAAAGGGATCTATCGTGATCTATAGTGATAAATTACACGAGTCCTCTAGATTTCAGGAAGAAAACCCGAGGAGGATTTTAGGAAGGGGAGATTGTTTAAAAAGCACAGTACAGTTCTCCCCAAAAATCTTGTGCCTACCGAACTCCTTCTACAGGCCGGCTATTCCTCTACCTGCCCTCTTTCCTGAAAGAGACGATCTCCCCGGCCCTTTGCATACATACACACACACATCACATATGCTGCAAGGAAAGGGCCACAGCGCCTGGTTTGCCTTGCTTTGTACCTACCCATAGATTGCATCCTTGTCCCGCTTCAAGGCGTCATTGACAGCCGATCCCATGCTGGCCGGCATGACATTGGGATGCGGGGCATGGGCTCCATAATGCTGGCTGGCATGCAGTGGCGGCCCGTGGTTCAAATGGTGTACTGGGGGGATCGGCCTGGGAGCGTGAGGGTCTCCATACATGGAAGCAGGTACCCCTACTCCGTCCATCCCGCCGTAATGAGGCAGCTCATCGTACTGTCAAAAAGAAAATGGGCCAGAAAAGGAAGGGAATAGAACCAGAAGAAGAGAGAGGAAAGCGAGAAAGAAAGAGGGTGAAAAGGGGAGAAATAAACAAAAACAAAACAAAACAAAAACAACAGAAGTCAGAAGAGAGTAAAGCACCCAGGCAAGTCAGACAAAACAGCAAAACTACAAACCAGGACCAGGCACAACAGAGAGGAAAGCGATACAAACTGAAATTAAAATAAAAAGTGCAGTCGACAGAGCTGGGGGGAGGGCAAGGGAAGAAGGGGGCAAGGAATGTGTGTGTATGTGAGCCTGTGGTGGGGAAAGCTCTATCGAGGGCAAAATACGGGAAGGGGAAGTGTGAAAGGGAAGAAGGAGGAAACCGTCTACGAATGAGAGGAGACGGGGCCACAGATAAACGAACACCCCACCGGTAACTAGATTAATGCTACGGAGTAGGAAGGGTTAGCAAGGCTGAGAAGGGAGAGAAGAGCGCGAGAGAAAGGGAGCAAATAATCTGAAAGTTACCAGAAACATTATTTAGTCGCAATTCCCCCTCGTCCTTGTCAAAATCAGAGATAAACCAAGCAGCAACTGTAGCTGTATTTCCCAGGCAGCAGCGGCAGCAACAGCCACAGCAGCAGAAGCGGCGGCGGCGGCGGCAGCAGCAGCAGCAGGCAAACCTTCCCCCCTGTAAACCGCGCGCCACTGAGCAGTTAGAGAGGAGCAGGGAAATCGCGCTGTTGGGGGAAAAGCTACAGAGGAAAGAAGCGTGGAACAATTGCACACACACGCACGCACACACACACACAGAGGGAGACAGACAGACAGACACACACACACACACCCAGAGAGAGAGGGAGAGAGAGAGAGAGAGGGAAAGAAAGAGAGACATAGAGGCACAGGCACACACAAAACCAGTGAATAATTTTTGCTGCTATTTGTTTTGTTTCTCTAAATAGTGGCCGCCATGAGCAGCAGCAACGGGGAAAGAGCAAATCCGACAGGCCCCTCTTAAGAAAGGATTTATACGTAAGGTAAGTGTTGGAGATTTAAACCTACCCTTTGCGCCATCAGTCTGCGCTCCAATAAACTCCGGGACGTGTCCTATATTTAATATCCCAGTCCAGTAACAACACCAACAAAGTGACTGAAGAAGAAGGAAAGGAAGAAAAAAAAATCCCTTTTTCCCTTGTTTGTCAGACCCACTTATAGAGTTCTCCAATGCGCGTAAATATTCATAAAGACAATCGTTATAACAATAAAAAGTAGGGAAAAATAAACCACGTAGAGTTTGTCTGTTTCCCCAGCGAGCTCTTCTTTATTTCCCTTTTCTGTGTCTTTCCTTTTTTTCTTCTTTTACGTAAAAAAAATATGATGGTATTTTTTTTAAAAAAAAATAAACATAAAAGTCACCAAGCACCACACTGAAGGTTACGATCGGCCCGTCAGCAACCCACATGTAACCAAACTGTCGTGTTTCATGGCTTTTTGCCACTCCAGCTGTCAATCAAAGCCATGGAATGTCAAGGTAGTGAATGAATGATGGCTGATGATGATGATGATGATGATGAAGAAGAGGAAGAAGAAGAAGGAGAAGAAGAAGAAAAAGAAGAAGAAAAGGGGAATCTTTTAACCTCGGATTCTTCTCTCAGTAAGTCCGCGTTTGGGGTTTTGCTTGTAGGAAAGCTATAGGTTCTTAAAAAAAAAAAAAAGCTACCGGGAGGGGAGGGTGGGGTAGGATGCGAAGAAAAATGGAATAGTTTGCAAAACGTGGACTTCCTCCGTTCTTTTTGTGTGCGTGCTTGGGTGAGTGTGTGTGTGCGCGCGCGTTGTTTCCCCCCCCCTCCCGGTAGGTATTTTGTCTTCCCTCTTCACCTCTCCCTCCGAGATGAGTGAGTGTCAGTAAGTGTTGGCAGGTTGGCTGCTGGCTGGCTTATAGAAGAGGCTCAGTTTTGCGGCGCTGATCGGCGGGAGAATGAAATGACGGAACCCGGAAGTAGTGGTGGCCATAGCCAGTCCTACAAGAGAGAGACACATACAAGGGAGAGGGGAGAGGGAGAAGAGAGTGAGAGAGAGAGAGAGAGAGCGGGAGAAAACGGGCGAGCCAGCTCGCGCTTACAGTCTGCGCTACGCAGAGTATGCAATCAGGGCTGTTTCCACGCCAGCCGGGCTGGTGAGGCGGGGGCGCGATGCAGCGCGTTCAGAAATCTCCACCAAGCCGGGGTCGCCTTTCCGGAGAGGCACGGAAAAAAGTGGAAGATACAGAGGGAGTCTCGGGAGGTGGAAGAAGAAAACGGAGGAGGAGGAGGAGGAAGAGAAGAAGCAGGAGAGGGAGCAAAAAAAAAAAAAGACAGAAAGGAGGGGGCTGCTGGGTGCGTGCGTGCGTGGGAACTACAAACAGCCCGGAGGAGGAGGAGGAGGGGGGAAGTATCCTTAGAAGCCTAGATCTGTTGCTTTTTTTTTTTCTTTTTTTAATGGAGAGATTTTACCCTTCGATATCCTCCTTTGCCTGGGCAGGCTGCTTAGCCATCGCTTCGCCTGGTGTACGTTGCTCTCTTCTTCGGAGGGGAAACTCTCAGTCCTGCAAGGATCCAGTGTCCAGGAGACGAGCCGAAGAAACTCGGGCGCTGGCGATTGTTTGGAAAGAGGCGCGGGCAAACTTGTTCCGCCAGCGGAAACTCCTAGCCTGCCTTAAACAAAGTCCGCCATCCTTGTCAGTAGAGTGCATTCAACACTGCGCCGCATGTTTCCTTCTCTGTGTGAAACTCGCTACCTTTCGCGGTTGCTGTTACTCAGAATAATTTTCCTGGAGGGGGAGCGCTCGGTTCTCTGTGCTCGGTTCCCTCAACGCTGCTGTACCAGACGAGGGTCTACGCAGAGGAATGTGGGAGAGAGGGAAGGAAAGGAAGAGGCATCCTTTTAGGCTGGGCTTTGGCGCTGCTTGGGCGTTATAAAGCGAGGAGAAAATCCCCCCCCTTTCTCTCTTTTATTCCAAATTGTATGTGTGTGTGTGTATTATTGCACTTTTTATAATTGTGACTAATACCTCCTTCGGGTGCCTTCCTGAGCACGCTTTGCTTGTTCTTTTGTAGAATCTGTATTCTTTAACTGGGGAGGTTATTATTATTATTATTCTCTGTTCAAAATAACGTAAAGTCACAGCTATTGTTGTATTATGCTGCAGAACTAGTGCGATGGTGCCCTCTGGTTCCTACGACCAAGTGAACTTTTGAAAACACACCCAGCAGACTTTCGCGGCCCGTCTTACTTCTCTCTCTCTCTCTCTCCCACAAGCACTCACAAGCGCTACCTACCACGTTAATTTTGGTGAGGGGTGTGTGTGCGCGTGTGTGTGCGCGCGCACGAGTGTGTGCAACCTCCTCCAATCGCTTTGCTGGAACCGAAACATGCCTTACCTCAGAGCAGTCAATTACCAAAGCTACCCGAGATCATCAATCATGGGGGAATGCTTCAAGTTAAGGGGGAGGAGCAATGGTCAAACTATTGATTGCTGCAGTTTTGTACTCTCTCTCCCTCCCTCCTGCTCTCTCTCTCTCTCTCACACACACACATTCTCTCTCTCTCCCCCCACACACATAAAATCTAAACCAGGCTATGCTGGTAATGGTGGGATTTATCAATGATTACTTGTGAATTTTACGGCCTCGTACTGCGGCAGCCATGCATTTTAGACTGGATTCCGTCGAGAAAAAGAGAGTGGGAAAGGGACAGGACGGGACAGAGGCAGTTCTCGGGGGGCAGGTCCCGGGGAGAAAGAAAGAAAGAAAGTTGGGGAGGAAAAGCGAAATCCGCCAAAGGCACGGGGAGGAAGGAACGCAGCCAATCTTTTCTGGGCTAGGGAACTAGCTCCCGAGGTCAACGGAGCTCTCCAAAATGATGAATGATTGAGTACCTGCGATGATGATAGTGATTACCGGAGCAATTAAACAGTTTGATTAAATGAGCCATCATAACAATGCTGTCTGCGGGATATCAGCCCTCGCTTATAAAGAAATATAGAGCACAGGGAGAGAAAGAGAGAGGTTTGAGGAACGCCACCGGGCAACGGCTTCGCTTCCCGGGAGCGCTTAGCCTGGCAAGCCTGGCAGCTTGAGCTCAGTCCCCGAACCGGCAGGCGAAAGAGCTGGAAAAACGAACCGGCGAGACTTTTTAAAGCTTGACTTGCGCGCTCGTTTGAAGCTCCGAGGAGCCACCTTGGGAGGGGGTGGGGGGTCTGCTTTTACTTGTTCTACCCCCTTCTCCCCTCCCCGCTTTTCTTTTCTCCTAGAAGACTTCTCCCAAGATTCAAGCGATTCTTAGGAGCAGCCGCTAGCTACCCTCTGTGGCTGGTTCGCCCGGCTCTTGCGCAGAAAGGTGAGTAAAACCGCCCCTCAGCACGTCGCTTTCTTTCAAGCTGCGTTTAAATCGGTTCCTTTACAAAACGGACTTATTCGGGGGCGAAGGGGGTGGGTGGGTAGTCCTACCGTATTTTCTTCTCTGTCGTAGAAATCGGTAACGCGCTTCAAGACATTCTTGGTAATGAATACTTGGCTAATCCTTTGGGTGCCCGGAGACCTATAGAGCAGTGGGTTATGCAAATCCTTTCCTACTTTTGCAGCTGAACCTTTCTAAGAGGTTGCTTTAAAAGAGATCTACTTTGTCAGGAATGGACTTTCTGAGCTTTCCCACCCACCCACCCCCACCTTCTTCCAAAAATGTCACTTTCCTAAATTCTTTGGGAATCGCATTGTTGCAATATTGCCAATCCAATTCCTCATTATAGAACACGATGGGTTTTTAAAAAATCTGTTTTCTATTAAAAAAAAAAACACATACCCGACCAGGACTATATTTGTCGGTTTAGATCGATTTAGCTAGAAGTGGGAACGGCTTTGCCGCCAGGCCCCCCCCCCCCTTTTTTTTAAAATGCAGCTCCATGAGTAACTTTTCTGTACTAAGGCTGGATGTATTGGATAGAGTAAATGAATGTTATTGCAAAAAGATCTCCGTATACCACTTAAACTTGTATACCAGAAATCTTTAAAAACATCTAAAATGTGAATGGAAAGAGATACTTGCAGGCTCCAGTAATGCTTCTTTCATTTCTGTTGCTCCCCTCCCTAATTGAATCATTCCTGTTATATTTCAGTTCTTTTTAAAATGCCTGGATATATATTTTGGTTTCCTAGGAGATTTGAAGTTACTCTGAAAAATGTTAAAACAAAGAGGCAACAAACAAAAAGATTACAAAGTATTTCATTATTTCTTGTGACAAATCTAAAACAACAAAATGATTTCTTTCATACTTTTTTGTGAAAAATCTAAAAAAAATATATTCCTGTCACATGTCTATTTAAAAACCTTCAGGTAGGTATCTGAGAGCATTAATTGTCTTAATTTAGAACAAGACGTTAATTGTGTGTGTGTGTGTATCTATATATTGGAATATATATATACACACACACACACTCACATGTAATTGGTTTTGGAATTCTGAATCTAACTTAAAAAGGAAGAAAATAGTTACATTTGCAGGAGGTTGTGGCAGGATGGATATAATATTTGTGTTGAAGCTGTGAATTCTTACTGCATTTTTAAGCAAGTTTCTTCAGAAATCAGGCCCGCAATTTTCAGTGGGACTTTCTCCTGGAACTGCAGCTATAATGACTTTTAAGATAACTGATCTTGTTGAAAAATGCCCAAATTTTTTTAAAAAATTCCAAGTAATGTCAGTCATCATTACCATCAAATCAGGAATCCTGTGTAGAAATGTATCTCTGTCAAACAGTTCTTGCTCCAACCCAAAATCCAGTTTGCTCTTTCTTTTCTTTTCTTTTCTTTTCTTTTCTTTTCTTTTCTTTTCTTTTCTTTTCTTTTCTTTTCTTTTCTTTCTTTCTTTCTTTCTTTCTTTCTTTTCTTTCTTTCTTTCTTTCTTTCTTTCTTTCTTCCTTTCTTCCTTTCTTCCTTCCTTTCGGCTGGAAATGGTTTTAACAGGCGGTAAAATTTCATCTTGTGGTGTCAAATTGGGGTCAGTTTGGGGTGAGGGTTCTCAGTGTCCGGGAAGGAGCTGTCCAGCTGTGTTAGGATTCATTAAGGGCAAAAGATCTGTTTCAAGAAAAACAATACAGACACAATCAGGAGGCTAAAGATCCTCTCCAATTTGCTTTTTGCAAGTGTGCTAGCGCAAATATATAGATATACCGAGACTCAGCATCTCTTCAAACTTCCCAACCAGCTTCTTTCTTAGGAGAAAATCAAAATGTATTTTGAACAAGTAGACGTTGCAGAGGATGATAGCGTCTTGACCATTTGGAAGTCTTTTTATTATTTTTAAAATATGCTCTCTTTTGCAAAGGTGACTCATCCAACAGGTAACACGGTTGATTCTGAAAGTATATATGTATTTTTATTTCAAATTTGCTCCCTTGAAGTGCTCTGTAAATAGAAGGGGATTTGGACAAAGTAGGCTGAGATGAGACGTTACTAAAAATCCAGAATACTGTTTTTTTTTGTTTTTTACTGCTATGGATAGATGCTGTCTGAAACCATCAATGTAGGATTTCTAACCATGTAAAAGTATATGCAACTGATCAGATTCATTAAATTTGTATGGCTTACATCCTCTTAGCTGTTTTTACATCTCTTAGCAGATCACCACCTCACTAGAAGGACAAATAACTTTACCGTAATCTTGTTTGTAACTTTATTCAGTGTTTGTTTGCCAGAATGAAGAGATTTTCCCCCTTTTGCTTTTGGATTAAGCAAATAACATTTGAAGAAATGCCCTCGTTTTTTCCTAGGAATTATGGCTATTTTTCAATAATTTACTTTGAAGTGTGACTAAAAATAAAGCCACAAGAAACACGTCAGATCAAAGGCAGGGATTGTTTAAAAGTTTAGGCACCTCCTAGTTTTTCTGAATTTGGAAGGATGTTCAGTATTTTATTTTTCTTCCTCTCCAAATTCTAAACACTGATCCAAGAACCTAAATTGATAACTAGGGATGCCTAGGAATGTCATGGACAAAATTTGATCCCACCTATATTCAAATTTTTTGCCTTCAGCTGAAATTCACATATTTTTGTTTCTGGACTAGACTGGACTATTGAATTGGGCTTGATGATTTCCCTGAGATTTCTGGAAAGAAGAAATTAAATTCTGTAATTGGTTTCTCTCCCCTCCCCCACCTTCAGTACCTTGCACTGTAGACAAAGATTATTCTGCTCTGGCAAAGAAGTATAGAACAAAATATTTAACTTAATTTATGGAGATATTAATATATTTTATAGTGACTCAGTTCTCTACCTTTTGAAATGCTACAGGTAGGAAACACTTTTTTTCTTCCCCTTTTCTTCCTTTTCTTTCATTTTTTCACCTTGTGACTTATTTTCCCCAAATCCTTTCCTTCCACAAAAGTCAAGCCTTACTCATCAGGTGAACTCTTACTGACCTCTCTTCCAGGGCTCTGGAGCTCTTTGAAAGCTGGTTTAGGAGGGCCCTCGTTAAATTACTTCTTGGACCCTTTCTTTCCCTTTCCTTTTTCTTCCTTCACTTCCTTTTCTGTTTCAAAATCAACACGAACTCCAGTTTCTTTATTCACTTACAACCCTCTATTATACTTCCCAAACACTTCTAGGAATTAACATGGCACTTGTGGAGTGGGCTGCCCTCCTCCTCCTCCTCCTCCTTCCTTTTACTTCTTTATCTCTCCTGTTTATTCTGTAAAGATTCCCCTGAACTGGAGGAGCATTTCAATAAACAGCCCTCTAGCGCTATCTGGCGGGACTCCAGCCATTTCAAGCAAACTTTCAGCTTCTCCCAGCCCCTCAAGGCGGCCGCTTTCCCCCTTCTTCTTTGTACTGGTAAATGGCTACACAACTGGAAGTCGTTTTCGAAGGTGCTGATGCTCCGCTTGGTTCCAAACCAAGAGTTCACTAACCGCAGAATGTCAGAAGATTAGAAACAGCTTTCGCGGCTTTCTTTTCTCTCCCTCCCCTGCCCTCCCCTCTCCCCTTGAATACTGTCCGTTATATCATCATCATGGTCATCATCATCATGTTTATCTTCTTTCTTCTTCTTCTTTTTCTTCTTCTTTCTTCTTCTTTCTTCTTCTTATTCTTTCTTCTTATTCTTTCTTCTTCTTTCTTCTTTCTTCTTCTTTCTTCATCTTCATCTTCATCCTCTTATGTGGCTTGATTTCTAACATTCCAAAATCCATCGTAGGATTTTTTTTCCCCCCGACCCAAAAATGCACTCATCAAATCCCGTCCCTGTTACCCGTTTAATTCCTAGATAGCGCCGGACCTTGTGGCATAAGGTGCCTGCCCCCCCCCATTCCCCAGTCGTCGCCCTTTTCTCCCCGCTTTGCTTAAATGCAACCTTTTTCTCGGGTTGAGGGCAAGGGGGCAGCCGGTCCTTTTGTACTCTAGATTTGGCGGAAGGCAAGGATCCCAGCACAATTTCGTTTTCCGAAGTCCGGTCCTTGGAGCGGAAAGAAGAGAGCTATTCCTTAAAACGCAAAAGGGGCCCAGGACAAGGCCATCTCGGCAGAAGGGCTGCTTGATTTATTTTTTTTTTTATTTTTTTTAAGCGGTTCGGTGTCAGGGGAAACTTAAGATTTCTTTGAACCCAAGGACATCCTAACGCTCCTATTCTGCCCCCAAAAGGACTGGAATATGAAGTTGCCTTCTCCCTTGGGTCTAATGGATCTCAGCTAGCTTTGCGTACTTAATTGCCAGGAAAGTCTGTTCCAATTCAATGGGCTTCCCTTCGGAGAAGACCCGCCTAGGCTTGCGCGTAAAAGGAGTTGTGGATCGTGCCAGAAAGAACCGGATTCCATCTCCTAGGGACTCTTTTGGCACCCCTGCCCCCAAGGCCCATCCGCCGATAGGAAGCCTCATTTACGAAATGCCTCAACTGGGCCGGTCAATTTCAGTTCGGGGAAAGGCAAGTTGTCTCCGAAAAGACCCGGGCAGTTTCTGGAGAGAAAGAAAGACAGAGAAAAAAAGAGAAAGAGAGAGAGAGAAATATACACTTTCTGGCCGGCCCTGTCCAGCGCTTTCTCTCTCCAGCACTCGGGTCGCCTGACTGCACTTTTCATTTTCTTTTTAATGAATCTCCCCCCTCGGTGCCCTGCACGGAGAAAGTAATCCTGGTGATTTTGTGCTACTTGAAAAAAGGGCCTTTTGGTGACGGCCCTGCCGAGGCTAAGCTCTACCGTAATTAATTGAAAACAGTTATTAGGCCGTCATTGGCAATAGCGTAAATAATTACGATAGGTTTTTACTTAAAACTGACCGGTCACGGGGGGGGAGAGAGGAATCGATTGGAGGTATAAAAAATGATGGCTCAAAACATCAATGCCGATTATTTGAAATATTGTTGTCGAATCTTTTTTTTTTTATTGCTCCCATCGGTTTAAGCGTCTGAAAAGTGCAGTGTTCCAACCTATATTTATGTTGTCAATACTGTCAAAACTGTCACGTTTATAACAGGCGGGGTTGTAATAAATTTCGGAGTTCCTCATTTACATAAAATTCGCCTACTTTTCTTCGAACTGCTTGCCACAACTTTGCCTTCTTATCCAGGAGAAAAACTGAGAAACCCTGGCAAAGTCCTCGAAGGATGCCGTGCTTTTTTTTTTTTAATCCCAGCAGAAGTAGAAAGTTAAGCCAAACGTTTTCCTAAGTCCCGCTTTCTTTCTTGCGAAGGAAGCCCTCGCCTCGCCTCGCCTCCCTGTGGGAATCTAGGACCGTTGGACGTCGCTTTCGAGCCCAACCGCTTTGGGCCTCTAAGCCAACCTAGTCCCGCTGCAAGGAGCCTTAAACCGCCGCCTGCAGCACAAAAGGGGCTGCGTCAGACCAAGCGCCCCGTGCCCGATTCGGCTACCCGAATCCTCTGAATTGCGCAGGGAGATCCGAACCGCGTTCCAAAACGGCCGAGCCGGCAAGCAGCGCCTTCGGATGTCTCTGTGGTCGACGGTTCCGCTGTGCAAAACTAAAGCGTCCAGGGCGCAGCGACCCAGCGTGCCACCGAGTCGCGGATACCTACGGAGACTCGGAAAGGCTCCCTTGGCTCCGCGCAAACCGTCTCTAAACGCCCGCAGGCTTTCTGGGAGGATGTGCGTGCCTCAGGCCGCCAAGCTGCCCCGGGCTGACTTTGAGGCTGAGCGCTTTCCATGCCGATCTACGCGGAAAAGCGGCGAGTCTTCCGCCTAAAGAGAGGAGGGAGAGGAAGGGAGAGGCGGACGCGTAGGGAGGCATTTTTCGATGAGTTCTTGGGGACTTTGGATCGCGTTTCTTCGCAGACTTAGCCCCACAACATCTCCCCAGGTCAAAATGTCTGAAAGTCCGAAGCTATACTTAAGACCACCTGTCTTAAGTATTCCCAGATGATCTATGTGTAATCCGATGTTTTGTTCTTTCCTTTCAGGAATTCGCAAAAAAGAAGCTGTGCGGATTTTAATTCCTTCCTTCCTTCCTTCCTTCCTTCCTTCCTTCCTTCCTTCCTTCCTTCCTTCCTTCCTTCCTTGAAGGAAATGAAGCAGGTGTTTGAGAATAGGGAAGGGGAAAGATTCGGGTTTCAGGGGGCAATTGGTCGACTTTGGTCTGCCTCCCCACTTTTCCACAGATGGTTTCCTCTCTACTCAGTGGCATCCAAAACCACCCCAGAAATTTGAAATCGAGAACTGGGCCAAATGAAGCCGCGGGAAAAGAGCTGCTAGGGCTTGCTTTATGGGTGTCCTCCCCATCCTACCCCACCTTTGTGTGTGTGTGTGTGTGTGTTTTGTTTTGTTTTGTTGGTGAGAGAGAAAAAAATTATCCATCCTTGGGAAGTGGGACGGTGATAGTCACAAAATCCCTCCCCCCCCACCTTTTAAAACTTTATGGCATGCTGAATGGGGGAACGGGAAGACTGGAGAACAGTTCTCCTGTGAAAATAAACTAAACAGGAACAGAGGCGACAGGCCGAATGAATCAAACGAAGGGCAGTGAAAAAAAGCAGCCGCTCCAAATTTTATCCCAGGTTCAGTCCTGGTTTTGGAGACGAGAGGAAACCCGGTTTCAACTCTCCCTCATCCCCTCCCCTAAAAACATGAAGCATTTAACAATTATCCCATAATCGGCTGGCAGGTTGGCCACAAATGGCGCCATTAAACATCAAAGACATGCTTGGGACTTTATCTTTTAGCCATAAGAGGATTAATTTCTGTAATTAGAGTGGGGAAAAATATGTACATAAATAAGTATCGCTCTCCCCATCTTTTCCTCTTGATCTTACGGATTATTATCGGCGGTGATGGGGCGATTCTTCAAACTTCGCTCTTTATTTGATAAAACGAGGAAAGAGGGCGTGGGGATACCGGGTCTCCCATTCCCGGTCCAAAAGCCCGCCCGAAGGACCGGACCTCTTTTCCGGGCATCCAACAGCGATGCGGACAGATGCCAGAGTAAGGCTGCGCTCTTCCCGGGGACGGGAGGGAGAGGTTAATTTGGGAGGGTCAGCTGTGTTTGCCTTTGTTGCTCTCTCCCGGGCTCAAGACAGAGCCTCATCCTCCGTCTTCTCGTACAATCCGCCTGACCTTCGTTCTAACCTGTATGAATACCTCGTTTACCTAATGACTTTGTGTCAGGCAGGCAGCGGGTCGCTTTCCTTTTTAACCTTTCCCATTGCTGCAGTAAGCATCCTGGGCGATAATGAATGGCTCTTGGAATAATCGATGCCCATTTTATGAGCCCTGACAAACTCAAGAGATGGACACCTCGTTTCAGGAACGTGGCCTCGCCTTCACCAAGTGGCTTCCTCACGCCCGATAACTAACGTTTCTCCCAGAGAGCAGCTCAACCCGTCCCTAAACTCCCCTCTGCAGAGGTTATTCTCAGGTAGGGTTTAAAAAAAATATCAGGATAATGCTCTCGATGGTGCAAATCACACAAAAATCACCTGGAGCTTCGATAGCATCGTTGTGGACTCCATCTTGACTTTTTTTTGACCCCCTCCCTGCAGACAATCCTATGGTTAGTGAACTTTCCTTGAGTCCAGCCTGACCATCCAGCAGGTGATTTCATGTGCTCATTGTTTGCTTGATGCAAACAATCCAATGCAAAATCTAAAATGAGTTTGCCAGTTTCCTTCAATCCAGATTTTCTTCCCAAGCTGCAACCCTAGCATTTCCTCTGGGTCTCCCATCCAAATACTAAGCAGATGGAACCATGCTTAGTGCACCTAAGCAATTTTGGGGACAAGGATAGGAGATAACCAAGTGGCCTGTTTTGTTGGTTTTCAAATGAACAAATGAATCAAGCTAAATGTCCAGGATACAGAAGGCTCTAAAAGTAAAGGCTTGGGTGACAGAGATTTGTAACAGTATTAAGTACCGTTAAGTAATAAATGGATATTAATGAATATTAGTGATTATGAGTATCAATATTAATTGAGGTGTTTTCCCCAGACAGAAATTCCTCAAAAAGGATTTTACCAAATTCCAAGTTCTTGCCTGCCTCCTTTTCTTTCTGAAAAAAACAAACAAAACAGTAATCCATTTGAGCCAGATGTCCCACTCCATCTTTCCAAACACACTCCATCCCTTTCCTTAGTTACATAGTAATTAAAATACAAATCCCACCCTTACCACCACCACCCCGGCCAGCTCCATCCTTCCCGGGAACCAAGGGTGATATTCTGCATCATCATTCCAAGGGCTTCTGATCGCAGGATTGGGCTGTCAAATAAATAGGATCAGGGGCAAGAAGGGATGCTGTGGGTCGTGATGACACTGGAAGGGGAAAACAATTCTGTCTCTTTCTTAAACAGGTAAGTTCTTCGTTTTGACCATTTAGCTTTCATTTGGTCTGTTAACTCACCTCCAGTTCAGGCAGGATAAAGAAACTTGAACCTATAACTATGGCAAACAGAAAAGGGAGGGGAGTCCTCCACCCCCAAACACATCCACTCTAGCAAACAAAACCTCTTGTGAATGTCTGGAATTCTTCAGATTTGCTGTTATCTGCTGGTGTTAGTCAGAACTGAGAATATTGCAACCCTGTTACCCCTATAGAATAATTAATACAGTTTCAAACTGTTTTTGTTTTACTTTAAAACACACCTATAACCATATGTTTCATTTTCTTTCAGTTACATTCATCGTTGCTTTCTTTTCTTTTTAAGATGCTTATGCCTTAAAGCTTCAAACTGATATTTTCCTTGACACTGATCCTTACAGAAAAGTGGGACTGCAGGTGGGGTTGGGAAGATTACAAGATCTTGTGATGGTTTTACAAAAGTATTCCTAAGAAAGTTTAGATCAAGTTTAGACTTAGTTTAAAACAAAGGTAGGGAACTGCTAAAGGCAGGAACAATATATATCCTCGAATCAATTCACAGGCTAATTGAATTCTCTCTCTCCCCCTCTCATCCCTCCCCCCCCCCCATCCCATCTCTCCCTCCCTCTCTTTTATGGGCTACAATACCATCAGCAACCAGGAAGCAGATTTGATAAAGGACCAGAAAAAGAAATAAAATTGATAAAATTTAATTTGTTGTGGTTCCTCTTTTACTGCAGCAGAAAGACAGAATGACTTACAGCACTGTCTGCATCAAGTACCAAAAATTTCACTAGCTTTGGGAATTTTGCTCATTGACTTGAGGGAGGCCTTGCTTCCACTTACATTTATATATTAGTGGCTCAGAATGTGGGAGTTATTTACAATTAATGATAATTAGTTGAGTGGCACTTGCATAAGAGCGAACTGTTAATTTCTTCATGTGCAATGTAACTCACAGCAAATTTATTCAATCCCATAACATAACAGTTTGTAGGCAATCTTTTGTCCTACATGTCCCATGTTTCACTTTTATCTGGAATACTAGCCAAGACAAATTCTTCTGAGAAACATGAAAAGGGATGTGATATACACATGGAGTTTGAGCTTCCTTAATGGCATTCAGCAGAAATACCATTCTTAGATCAAGGGTACACCTTGCTAAAAATTATTCAGAGAAGTGGGTTGAGAGAAGATCTGATTATAACTCAGTTTCTCTCATATGCTAAGAAAATATTCAAATATATAAGACCTTTAGAAGCTTGAGAAACGAAGCCATTATACATTTAACATTGCCTGATAATAAATAAAATATATGTAGTGAAATAAAGTTATCTATGTTTGAATGTTAATGATTAAACATTTGTAGAAAACTTGTCAATGTATGGTGTGGTGTATGATTTTTCCTGCATTCATCTTTACGACACTCCTTCAACTATTTATTATGAATTCCATTTTAGAATCATTTTATAGAATCCGTAACTTGTTCAAGGCCATTAGATAAAAATCCTTGACAGAAGTGTGGTTCTGATATTCAGTTTTATTGGTGTACATGAATAAAGATGAAGAATCAGCTCTGTTGGTTTCTGAAGATAATTACTTTAGTTTGCTAGTATAAGGGCTTATGTCTCCTTACTGTTGGTGCAGCCACATCCATACTTATTTAGAGGTAAGCACCATGGAGTTTAATGGCTTTAAGAATGATGCTTCAGTCCTGGAGATAAACCACATCATGAAACACATTAGCAAAGCAATTTTTCACTCACTCTGACCAAAAACTATTGATTTTAATAGATTAGGATTGGGGTCAGAGGACTGTGACACATACATGCATAATAGTATAACTTCACTATTTAATGTAGACAATAATGGTAAGTTATTTGTTTTAAAATGGCAAATTTCTTAAATATTCCAGTGATTCATAGACAACAAATAATATGTTAATAGTATCATTGTGGCCAGATGAATATATCCTCAGTGGTAAACTGGAAAAATATGTTCATAATATGACACTATAACATTTTTTTTCATGACTTTTTAAATCTGCAATGCAAGCACCATGTTTTGGGCTATTCAATTTATTGAACATATTGATGCAAGGTGGAGATTTAAATATTAATTAAATTGAGGAGTTAATAGTTTGGATTATACTCCCATTTTTTAAAAATGGTGAAATACTCTAATTAATTTAATAAGGTATTCAAATAGGTTTCCCCCCCTGAAAATGGCCTTCTGCTTCACAATTTGCAACCAGTGGGTTCTATATAAAATATTCAAACTGAATCAGATCACAAGGTCAAGAGCCACACACATATGTTGTAAAATATGCTTGGGGCACTTGTGGCTGAGGCAAGAGGCAAGTGGGTGGGCTCAAAGCATAAATATGATTGTCGAGAATCAAACCCAATTTCAAATATCTGTGCACTTTTTAATATTTTGTGTATCAAAGTCTGTCAAAGTGCTGATTATTGTGTTGCAGGGTAGTTCTTACAGACAAATTAAAGGATAAATTTCAGGATACATAATGCTCATCAGTTATTCCCTTTACTAGCAAAAGCAAAACAATTGGACATATAAAAAGAAGACCTATTTTATTTGGTAATAAAGTCTAAAACTATTAAATATTTCCCAAGCTCTAGATTTAATCAAACTTTAAACTTTTCTATTTTTTCAAAAATGATAGAAATAAATTAAAGTTCAGACTTAGAGTTCATTGTAAAATTGGACTTTAAAATTGTAAAGTTGTAAAATTAACTTATTTAAAATTGGACTTAAGTTAATCTAAACAAATGCAAATTAATCATATTCAGCTAATCATATTCAGCTAATCTAAACAAATGCAAATTAGGGCAGCAATCCTACAGAACCTTACTGTAGTTGGAAGTAAGTTCTATTGACATTTGGAAGATGAAAGTCTTTCATGTTATAATATTGTACATCAAAATGATGGGTAGCTAGGCTGTATCAATTGATTCCCATTGCCTATATTAGCAGGAAAGGTACCCAATGAAGTAAAAATACCTAGTTCTTATAAGCTTTCTTTCAATGTAAATAAGGAGAGATATTCAGACACTTAGCAGAAATAACCATACATGCAGAAAAAGCATACACATGAATTGCATACTGATGATTCCGAATCATAGGCAGTCAGAAATGATTCAAAGTAGCTTTATCAACAAAGTTAGAGCAAGACAATGTCAAATAACACATAGCCAAACAATTGCAATTTGATGAGAGTATATTTCATAAATTGTGGTAATCATTTCTCAAACCAAGGAAGTTTGGTATAGGTAGCAAATTTAAAAAAGTATTTTTTGCAATTTTATGTTCTGTTCCTCCCATAATCTCCATTGTTCAAAAACTATCAACTGATCAAATACCCCTTTTTCTCTCATTTAAAATAAACAGTTACAAGTATTTTGACTGATCAAAGCCTTCTATTGTCCTTGATTGCTTTGTTAAAGTAAAAAATATATATGAATAAATGCAGACTAATCAATTAAAGTCCCAGTCTATTGCATGGAAACATACTCAGGAAAGATTTTGTTCCATGGCTATTGAGTGTTTAAACACTGTTTTCCACCATGGTTATTTAAACTCTGTTTTGTTAACTGTCATAATGGTCCTTTTTAATCAGAACATTTACCTATATATTATAGGCTTATTAATCACAATGGCTAGGTGTGTACATCATGTTAAAATGAAACCAAAGAAACCATGTTATGCCTGAGCCTGATGCCAAGTCACTTCAGGGAAATGAAGTTTCGTTTTCTCTGTAGTCACAGCCAGCCCTCCTCCTTCATTCAATCAAGGAAAGATTTTATTTTACCCTGCAAAGCTTTTCCCTGTACATTGGGGGTGCTGCATCTGCCATGGATTATGTTGGACCTTGGGTAAGGTGTAATTGGGTAATGATATATTACTTTGCTGATTGCAGGTATTAATAAGCTAGGGACGGCGAGCAGAATAGGGCTTCTGAAGTCCTTTCTAACCCGTTAAAAATAGCATCATTCTGGATCGCATGATGAAAAAAAAGGAAGCTAAAAGTTTAGCGTTGGCAACCTCCTGTACCACTGCCCATTGGGAGGATTATTATTATTATGTCTTGAAGCCTTTGGCTGAAACTGGCTCATTTTCAGTTTTGTGTTTTTATCGTTCCCATCTTACCCCATGCCAAATTAGGTTCTGGTTTTAGAAAGTTTGGTTTAAGATCTAAAACAGACAGACTGAGAGACAGACAGAAAGACATAAATATACATTTACATTATATACATTCTTATATACATTATATACATTCTTATATACATTCTTAACAAAATTATATTCAGTTGGAAATCATTAAAAGCAAAGATGCTTTGAGTTTTGGGGTTGTTTTTTTTTGGGGGGGGGGGGATAATTTTACTTTTCCATCCAGTATGAAGATATCATAAAATACTTATAAATACATTGTAACCCTTATTTGTTAGATGGTGTATTTACTGACCCAGGTACTGATCTAAAATTATATCCACTGCAGATGATCCAACTGATATTTACTGGAATATAAGCATCCAGTGAATTACACATGTTTAGAGCAGTTGTTGGAGAGCAGCAACATCTTTTCAAAGACAGCCATAATAGCCATTTCAATCCAAGCTATTTCATATTGGCCAGTTTTCAGTATCAATATTTGAAAGGGTCTGAATGGTTGAATTAATGTGGACATTTCAAAAATAATGATGAGCCTGAAGTATCAAAAGGAAACTCTGTTCATTGACAATAACTTAATTTCACTGTGTTGGTTTTTAATCATTTAACCATTGAAAACCAACAAATAATTATGTTTTGCATCGCTTTTCCTCAGCTGCTTCGCATTCAGTTTTCTTCCGGGGATAATTCTGATGTGACATTTTTACTGGGCCTAATCAGGTCATTTTAAACACAGTCACTGATGGCCTCAGAATCAAAATAAACTGAGATGGTACTTCATTCTTTTAGAAGAAAGTTGTACAATCTTTGTTGTACAGGGAGTCCTCAACTTACAATTCATTTGAACAGTTCGTTTGGTGACCTTCAAAGTCACAATGACCCTGAAAAAAGTGACTTATGACCATTTTTCACACTTATGACCTTTGCAGCATCCCCCATGGTCATGTGATCAAAATTCAGAGGCTTAACAGCTGATTCATATTTATGATGGTTGCGGTGTCTGGGGGAGGGGGGTCTTACAATCAACTTTTGCGATCTCCTGATAAGTAAAGTCAATGGGGAAGCCAGATTTGTTTAACAACCATGTTATTAACTTAACAAATCCAGCAATTCACTTAACAGTGGTGAGAATGGTCACAAAATGGGGCAAAACATAACAATTTTTTTTTCATTTAGCAATTAGAAATGCTGGTCTCAATTGTGGTCGTAAGTTGAGGACAATCTATCCTTCTCTTAATAGGTGAAGTTGGCAATTAACCCATGTCAAAATATTATGGAAGGGGAGACCTAGATATCAAATAACCTCGTGTCCTCACCAATCCCCAAGTTGGTCCTGTCAGAGAAGGAACTGTCTCTGGTACTTTTCCAATATCAAAATACCCTTTTGGGCTCCATATTTAAATTCTAGGCAGGTATGCCTTCATAAATTCTGAATGGTGACCAAGAAAAAAGCCATCGGAAAAGGATTCACTCTCCAAAGTGTAAAACATTTTACTCACATCTTCATGATCAGGGACAGAACAGATTTTCTGAACAAATATTTGATTAAATGCTGTTCAATATTTTGAGCACTGAAACAGGTTTATATTCCTTGCTCTAACTTGACCTGTGGAAGGGATGCTTTTTAACTTGCAGTCATCATTTATGAAGTAGTTATTTCTACTGGGAAAGAGAAAGCATTATTACAGAATAAAGAGCAGTTACGGAATGTTAATACTGGAGTAAGTTAGTATTGGAGGGATGTTATTTTATAATTACTTGGTGCCCTCCTGTGACTCTTCCTGATTCAGTCAGATTTGGCAACAGTTATTCATGTCTTGGTTTTATTTTTCCTTGACTACTGCAGTGTGCACAATATTCCCAGGGAGGCTTAGAGCAGACAATTGTTATTATGCTATTATGGATGGCTTTTAAGATTAAACTTACAAAAAGAACAATGGGCAAGGTACACGTATCACCCTACTGCTCTGCTGCCCCACCTTTGTCAGTGCTTCCTTTTTCCTCTTTTCAATATTTATTAGAACGTTTCACATCAGAAAATACCCATTTTCAGTTAAGTGATGGCACGGGGAATTTTTAAACCTTGAAGGTCAGATCCCATTCTTTCATTTGGGGAGGGAATTCAAATTTTGCTCTGATCCTTAGATTGCCATTGCAGGAACTGTAGAATTAACAGATAATCAGAGTTGGAAGGGACCTTGTAGGTCATCTAGTCCAACCCTCTGCCCAAGCAGGAGACCCTACATCATTTCGGACAGATAGGAGTCCAGTCTCTTCTTGAAAGTCTCAAGTGATGGCACTCCCACAACTTCAGTGATGAAGCTCCTACAACTTCTGAAGGCAACTTCTGTTCCATTGGTTGATTGTTCTCACTGTCAGAAAGTTTCTCCTTATTTCCAAGTTAAATCTATCCTTCTTCAGTTTCCATCCATTATTCCTTGTCTGGCCTACAGGCGCTTTGGAAAATAGCTTGAGCCCTTCTTCTCTGTGGCAACCCCTCAAATATTGGAACACTGCTGTCATGTCTCCCCTGGTCCTTCTCTTCACTTGCAACCTAAATTTCTCAGCATAGTCGGAAAAAGGTTAAGTGTGTGTTGAATATGCAATTCTGTAAACTTAATACAGGGAGACTTCAACTTAAGACCACAATTGAGCCTAAGATTTCCACTGCTAAGCAAGACATTCATTAAGTGAGTTTGGCCCCATTTTACAATCTTTCTTGCTACAGTTGTTAAAGGAACCACTGCAATTGTTAAAGACAGTAATATAGTTGTTAAATGACTCTGGTTTCCTCATTGTGAGGAACTGACTGCTTGTCAGAAGATCACAAAAGGTGATCACATGACCTTGGGACACTGCAACTGTCATAAATACATGCCAGTTGCCAAATGTACAAATTTTGATCCTGTGACCATGGGGATGATGCAATGATCTCAGTTGTGAAAAATGGCCATAAGTCATGTTGTTGTAATTTCAAACGGTCAGTGAATGAATGATTGTAGGACAAGGATGATGTTCTGACCTAGGCTTCCTTAGAAAGCATAAAATACAATCTTAGTCCTGGCAAAACTTCTTTTATTTCCACGACTGTGAATTCACAGCCTGCAAGGCTTCGCAAAAGAGTCTTTCAGGGGAATGTTTATAAACACCCACCTTATCACACTTGGAATGCTGCCAGAGAAGCAATTGCCAAATGCAGGGCAAGGCCAAACTTGACACAGAGTCAAACAGAACTTTTCAAAGCTTGAATCAACCAGACAAACTAATTGCTTCCTGCAAAAGCTCACATCCTGTTCACTCCTCTTTTATGTCCTGTGGGAGGGGCCAATCATCTCTGAGGTGTGGCCTTGCTCCTGAGTTGATCCTGCTTTCTCAATTGTTCTTGTCTCCTGGTAGCCCTGTGCATGCGCAGTCTGGCAACCGGTTTCAGAAACTCCACCGCCTCACTGCTGTCTGAGTCTGAGACTGCCAGCCTGCCTTGGCCCCATCTCTGCCTCTGATGCAGAGCCCTCGTCCAAGCCTTCCTCAGCCTCCAAGACTGGCCCAGGTTCCTTCACAACCTCCTCACTACTGTCCGACTCTGCTGCCAGCTCCGTCAGCCGCCGGTGGGCCACAACAGATGACTAGAGGTAACACAAACAAATGTATAACTAGAAACCTTATGCACTTCTGTTTCCTTACCATTCCTGTCCTTTCTGAATAGCTATTGTTCATTTGTGTTAGGCTGAGAGGTACAAGAGAATGGGATCTCTTCCCATTCTCTTTCAAATAATAAACTCCACCCTACTGACTTGCCCTTTTTATCGACCTGTACAAGTGTTAAGGTGAATTTAAAATATTTTTCTATTTAAACCAGTCTTTAATTGGAAGGGTAATTAGCCTATGGATGTGATGGGTCAACAGAGGGGAGAGGTGGTATGATGGCTTACCAGTGATGTAATAATTTACAGGGAAGAAGGGAGCATATTCCAAGGATGCAACAAAAGACGACATAACCACAGCTGGATAGGAGACAGAGGAAGAGAGTTAGAACAGCCACTCCCTAGAATCTCCCAGGGTATATTCACTAAAGTGAGAATAGTAAAGGTTTACACTGGCAAGATTCTATCTATTTGGTATGAACAAATAAAGAACTGAATTTTGACTGGATTATTCTACGTTGTTGTTGGTCTGGACCTGACAACTGATTTTTTTTAAAGAAAAATCACTTGTATTCTTATTACACAGCTACTGTATCATTCTATGTTCCATTACTCTTATTTCACTATCATTTATGCAAACAACTGCATAAAGTGATAGTATAGAGATGACTGAATATTTTAAAGATTACTTTTAGAACAAGTAAATGATATTTCAAAGTTTGGCTATAGAGATGCTTGAATCTGAACATACTAACTGAGAACCGGGAAGCTGTGAAGGAAGATGCATTATTATTGCTTGCCAATGGATAAGGCAAGGATATCTGCAGAATAAATTTTAAAAAGTCAAGGCAGCAGCCATGCCCACACAATCAAAGCTCGTTAGTATTAGATTCTCTAATACTCCAAAATGTAGGAGTAAGTATGTAGCATGGGTTAGGGTTAAGGATCAGTAAAATGTTCCTTGTTTCTGTTGGAGAACATTTGCATTCATATGTACTTTAGGATCCAGTTCATTATATTTTAAGAAGTCAGCCCCGTTCCTAATATAAAAAACAAACGATACCAGTCCTTTTCTTATTTCCTAAATTAGCAGGTTCACTAGTCTGTCTTTTGGATCATTTACATTACCTGCACTTCATAATAATACAAAATATAGCTGCATTGCCTAATTTCTACATGATCAGGTAGCTATGCACAAGTACTGTAGATTGGGCCAGGCTAATTCAGGAAATAATGATAATTCAGTTTGTTTTTTAAATAGAAATGGGAAAATATGAAACAGTGGCAAAGACTGACCTATTTTAAAAGCTAATGTCACTCATGGACTACAACAGGTATGGTGAATAATTAGAGGACATCAGAGTTGTGCTTCAAGAAAAACATTCAATATCGTAATGTCAGGATACATTAATGTATATATTGCTAGACCTACATGAAAAGGGACAATGCTACTTTTACATCAGTACTGAGAAGTTGCAATTAACATTATAAGAAATTATGGAGTTATGCAAAAATTTACAAATCACACATTTCTAAAATCTTCAGCAATCCTATTCAGCAAGTCCCTGGGTTAAGTACACCCCAGTTTAAGGACAACCAAAGCAGTGGTGGGATTCAACTTTTTTTTACCACCGGGTTCTGTGGGTGTGGCTTGGTGGGCGTGCTTTGCACACACATGCCAAATGCACACTTTGTGCGCATGCAGGGAGTTTACTACTGACCTTTTCCTGCAATCCTGCACTCTCCCTGTGTCTTCAACAGCTGACACGTAGCAATCAACTGAGCTTCAAAACCAGTAAATAAAGATCAGTATAGAGCCAGGGTGGGTGGCAGGCCCAGCAGTCCATTCACTCATAGATGATCCTTGGAGCTACCGGTTTGGCTGAAACTCCTGAACCAAAGTTAAGAAATGAGCTTATTGTAGCAAAGTTCAGGTTAAATACACAAGGATTCAAGTTAGATAAGCAATGGTTCATATTCATTACACTATGCTACTTGTATAATATTGTATAATGTATAGTGTTCTGACTAATATATACATTCAACTGATAGACAAAACCTTGGGAATGGAACTAGTTCTTAAACTGAAGACTTAAACTTTATTAATATCCCTGAGAATAAATCCAATTGGGACTTAATTTTGAGTCAAAGATTAAAGTGTTTCAACTATAATTCTGTTCCAAGTTATCTGAGACTAAACACCACTCATTTTAAAGGCACTTCTTAGCAGACATTTAAGGACTGTTTAAGAACTTTAATAGGTTTAGCGCTTGAGTCTCCAATCTTCATTATAGCAAATTCATTAATTTCTAGCAAGTTGCACCAAAGCAAAACCTGTAAATAGCTCTGAGTGAATTTGCAGGATGCCCTAAAAAGCCTTATAGATCTTTGATTTTAATCTAAAGAAAGTTAACACAGTCATATACTTTATTAAGACACAAGTTAATGTTAATTCCTTGTTTATTTCATTCATTTCAGAGGGGCTAAAATCTTCAAAGAGATCTATGCACTTTTAATTGACGTACATGAAATGTTTTACCCATATATTATATATTCAGCACAAAAGCTTTTGCAACGTATATATTATGCCATTATATACAACATATTTTGCTGCCATCTGGCAGTCAGCCATATTTTGGCAATCCAGACACAATATCCCTAAGGATGGAAAAGCCTTGGATCAAGATCATATGTTGAATAGAGAAGGAGTTAATTCTACTGCTTTTAGGAGCAGAATAAGTAAAAACCTGGGAATCTTTTCTCCTTATACATGTCCATATAAGAAAGAAATCTTGTTTCTTCCACAGCTGCTAAAAGCAGAGGAGTTCCTTGCAGAAAAATAGCTGGCAACCTTAATTTCCTGTTGAGTAATTAAAAAAAGATTTCAGTATTAGTTTTTCTACTGCTGAAGGAATTAAAGAGCTGCATAACATGTGAATAAGTAAGACATACAATGATTAAATCTCTGGTAGATTATGGATGGGAAAATAAAGACCATTTTCTAAGATTGACCTAAGCAGGTATGTTTCCCTTTCTCCTTTCCTGTTGATGTTTACAAAAATATAATTGCACAGTTAGAAAGTGAGAACAAATACGTCTTAAAACCAAATATATCCAAAAAGTATGCCCACAAGGCTTATTATATAGGATGAAAGTAACAGTTACACTGGTTGTTGGAGAACAAATAACCTAAAGCAAGTTTTACACTACATGAAAGGATAATCTATACATGTCTGCAAAAAAGATTGTGTCCCATTTTGACTATTACAGATACTGAACAGGATGGCTTAATTGTTTTAAGTTTTTTTTTTTTTTTGTTTTGTTACAACAGTATGTAGCTGTATGATATGCTTTTCTCTTTATCGCCCACAGGAAACGTGCCACAGTTGAATCTTGCCTGCTAGCGAAGGTTGCGAGGAAACAGTGCATCCTTTGGTTTCAACCTCAAACTCTGGTCATGCTCTTTTTGAGAGATGAATATGTTCCCGTAAAGTTTACTCATTTTACTTTCTAAGTAAAAACTTTTAATTCATAACTGTCAGTGTCACAATCAACTCTTCTCCTATACTCGACATTTCTACAAATGGAAGTGACAACAGTATGTTGCATTATGTAGTGATTCTATTCACTGTTTCACCCACCCACCAGCCATGGTCTTTTTTAGGATTTTCCATTTTTTGACCTCATCCAATTTTTTGGTGTCTCTCTCCCCCAACAGCTACCGGTACTTAATATCCTGTGGTCAATAAACACACTCAGTTATTCTGATTCAGCTGATTCTAACTTCCATTGCAACTTGTATCTTTTTGCCTAAATAATTTTTTTTTCTATTTTTGCATATCTATGAGTTTCAATTGCATTTGTAAATTAGCACTCATGTCTGCTATATATATATTTATTTTCCAATAAGATTCAATAAAAATAATAACATTTCAGTGTCCCTATCCAGAAATCTAGAGAGCCAGTCATGAAGTCTTCTATGCCATTCCAATTAAACTCTCCATTTTACTTATCATTTTCTTCTCCCCGTTAGTCATCATTAGGTCCACATGGTACATAAAGTTATCATTACGCTGATCTGGGCATTATTTCTTCCGTTTATTTCCTTCTTTCCCCTTCAGATATGTATATATAATTCTGCAAATTTTGCCAAGCCTGCAAGTATATATGAGGACGCACATTCAAATTGTAAATTCCTTATTGATATATAGGGTGATTCAAAAACAGAACCAAATAACATTTGTAAGCGAGTAAAATTATTTTAAATCTAAGTTAAACCCAACGCACCCATACTACTATGCAGATTGCAATCCAAATGTTGTATTTTGCATGAAATGTATTTGCTTCTCTTTTGTTTTTGTTTTTTTCAACTAATGCAATTTTTATCAAAACACTTTTCTACATCAAACTGGAAATAAACTAATTTGCTTCACTGTTGGTGTTTAAAGAACTTAAATGCCTGAATTTATTGTCTGCGTAAGAAACCACAAGCACTAAAAAGGCTTTCAAATACATAAGGATCAAATACTGCACTTATTTATTTATTTTTTACATAAATTATTATGTACTGCAAGTGACATCTACTGGAGAAAACAGAACTTAAAGCCTACAGTCTGTACTGTTTGGTACTATAGTCTAGATTCAAGACCTTTAACAAGTATAATAAAAGACATAAAACACGCTTGGATTTATTCCCACAGAAATGTAAATATGCTGAGCACTCTTTAAAAAGCAAACTTGATTATGAAAATCATTCCTTTCATAATATAAGACATTCTTCCCGTTGGAGAAGAGACTATAGTTGTCATTCCAGAATTATTCTGGGTTTATAATACAAAGCCTTTACAAATGCACTTATATTAGCTGCCTGAATGCTCTTCAGATTCATTCTCGCTCTCATGCAATTATTAAGGCATCTTTTGAAGAACTGTATGAGATGAAAAGTGGTGAAATTTGCAAGGCATTGCTGAAAAGGCCAAAGTGAAATTTGTTTGAAAATGCAGGTTTTTTTTTTATATTCAGTGAACCCCTAACCAAGGAAGCTTAGAAATTAAACCACAATATGAAGGTGTTTAAGGACAAAAGAGCTGCATTTCATAAAGCAGTGAAAATAGTCAATCTTTCCTTACATTGATGCAGAGAATCACAGAATTCTCTGCTATACAGTATAAATCCTTCTATCTAGAAAGCTTTTAAAACTAAATATATGTTCCTCCTATTAACAATAGCTTAATATGTTCCTCCTATTACAGATAGCTGCTGTATAGTGCGAAGGAGAGACAATAGTTCAGGTGACACTGGAAAATGTTATTAGATAGTACCAGAAACCAGATTTAGGTTGCTATTATACAATTAAGTTTAATACTGCTTACTTAGTACATTCTCCAAGTCATATTTAATGTCACAAAATGGAGTGATGGTCACTAATTTTGATCGCTTTCAAAGGGTTTACATAAATTTATTTGGGGGTAAGTCTATTAAGGGCTATTAGTGTGAAGGATTCAATGTTACCTTGAAGTTAGGGGAAAAATTCCTCCCAGTAGCAATTTTGGAGGCAAGATTTGATTGCAATTATTATTATTATTATTATTATTATTATTATTATTATTATTATTATTATTATTATTATTATTATTATTATTATCATTATCATTATCATTATCATTATACACAAAAATGACAGTATACACAGCAGATATGATAACCATGCTGGGTTTCATATCACAAATCACTAGTCGAACACTTCCCAAGTGTTTAGGACTGTGTGATGTATTGGCGAATTATGCGAGTAGTTCCCAGTAAGGTGGCCTTCTGCAGCTGTCCAGTAGTGATCTTGTCAGCACCAATTGTTTTTAAGTGCTTGCCTAAGTTTTTAGGCATAGTACCTAGTGTGCCGATTATTATTATTATTATTATTATTATTATTATTATTATTATTATTATTATTATTATTATTATTATTATTATTATCTGAATGTCGAGTTGATTTCTTGGTGTGAACTATATCTTGGGGCCGACACCAATCTTGCAAGTTGATTATATTTACCTCCTCTCCCTTTATCATAATGTGAATTAGGGACATGTCTGAGAAGTTTTTCTGAATTCCTCCTTCTTTTCTTGTAATTTTAGTAACGGATCTCGTCTCTGTGTCAAGGCCATCCTCTTTACTCTCTACAATTGGTTTATTTTATTGGCTATCCATGACATTCTTAGGAAACAAAGTTCAAAAGCACCAATACTCTTACTATTTCTTCAAATTCTAAGCTTCACTTCCATAAAGTCCTACAGGAAAAACCATTTTCTGCAGAGTTCTGATCTTTGTAGGTATAGACACATCCTGATTTCTGAAATCTTTTTCAATGCCTTCTTTGTTACTCTACCAGATGTTAGCCTGTAGCACATTTCTTGACTGGTGGTTTTTTCAATTTTCATAGTTGATCCTAAAAGTTGTCAGCCCCATTGGGTAGACCATACCCCCACCCCAAAATCAACTCCACAGGAATACTATAACTATGCTTTATTGAGATATGTAGTCACAACAGCATTTTATGGTCCATGGCCTTAATCAAGATTTGATTGATTGCAAATTTGATTGTACTTAACCTCCCCTCTTATAAACCAGGGAATCAGGGAGGCATTTGTCTAAGCTTCTTTCCGAATGAGGAATGGAACCCATTTCTTGGTTATGTTGAATGTTTAATTGTGGCTTTATATTTTTTCTGGTTGTTATTAGTGTTATAATTAATTTTAAAATCATTTTAATATTGTTAACCACTTAGAGTCATGTATTTGAGATGGGTGGCCATGTAAGACTAACTTGCAAGCCAATATACTATTACCTACACCCTACTGGCTAAGGGGTATTTACAGTTAGACACATCAAGATATTTTTTTTCTGAGTTTTATGCAACGTTGCTGAGAATTGTTTGATAGTTATGTATGTGAATATCAAAAGGTACTTGCAATTCATTTTACATTTTTATATTTAAATACCAGTTAAATTCATTTTAATTTTTTTCATATTTATAATCACAATCGCTCAGCTTTGTAAAGTAGATTTTACATGCAAACTATTCCAGGTTCAATGTGCAGTATCTCTAGAGAGAGAGGATTAAACCCTGAGAAGTTCCTGCCTATCGATATAGACAACACTGAACTAGGTGGACTGATAGCTTAGTTGAGAATATGTGAGATTCGTATATTTTTTTATACTTTATGTTCATGTGTATTCAGAAATTAGCTCCCATATTATTATAGAAGTCTTTGAACAATCCGTAATTGTCAAAAGAAACAAATGCTGTATATCTGTTCTATGTCTTTTATTCAAGTAGATCAGAATAGACTTTTCTTCCTTTAATCATATTCATTCTAAGAAATTTGATTAGCCCAAGATTAGCCCAAGTTTTTCAGTAGCCATTATTGATATATTATATATATATATGGGTTATATATAGTCACTGAGTCTTTTTAGTTATAGATGAATCCCGGACATTTTTTTTTACTATATAAAAACTTTAGGAGACTCATTTATTTATTTAGTAGATTTATGTGGCTGCTCATCTTACTCACGTGGCTCTGGGTGTCATATTTCCCAAATACTGGACATAGGGTAATAAAATATCTCTCAGCCAGGTGACACCCAGATATACTGGACCACGAATAATGAGAATTGCAGTCCAACAAGTCTGGGTGACATCTGCTTGAGTAAGCTGCTACAACATATTACTTGAAAATATGATTTGTCAGCATGGTTTTGTGGTGCTGCAATTTGATCTATCACATATTATAGATTGATTTTTGCTTCAGTATCTGTACCAGAGCGATGGTGCTAGATTGGTTTTTTCATCCCAGTTCTTATGTTACACCATTCTGCACTGGTGTATGTGAGGATTTCCATGTCCATGTTCATTCACCTATCATGTAGTGGCTACTCTGAACCAGATATTCTATCGAAAGGGCATGCTATGTTTTTGCCTAGCAAAGGTTTTGTTTCACCTGTAAGTAGACCAACAATTTTATTCTGAGTAAGATGTACTCTGTCGGAAACTCCTGGGTCAGTTCGGTTTCAAATATCTACTCAATATCTGAACTACACTCCAAATTAACTGACCTACTTTATAATATCAGATGCCAGGATCCAAACAAAATTGTTTTTTCATCTCTCATGTACATACCCAAGCATCTTTAATTATACAGTGTCCATACCCTGAATTAAAAACCACAGCAACCAACAATCTGCTCTGGGATTCAATCTTAGCTGAAAATTGGGCTATAAATAATAACAAATAAATAAATAGAGCCCATCACATGCACTGCAAATTAAGTTCCTTAATATTTCTATTCAGAATTCTATCACGCTATTCATTTAGAATTAGCATTGCAAGAAGAGAATGGGGATAATTCTCTTGGACCCATTGTTCTAGTTCTTTCCCATTGCCTGCCTTCACAGATCTTTGTGGATTAAAGGGGCAGCATCTGCAATGAGGAGCTTTCCATACATTGATAAACTTCCAACATAATCGGAACCATTCATTTTAGAAAGTTCTAAATTCCTTAGGGAATCTGCACAACCAGCAAAAACTCCCACTTTTGTCATTCATCTCACTGCTAGTCGGTGTAAATCTGCAGATGTTATTATCTTCAGATTTTGCTGGTGTAGCAGAACTTAATATCATACCTTGCTCCAAACAGTATAGTCCAGATATATTACTCTATTATTTTATAAATATTCCATATGACTTAATGATTTCCTTAAAAACCTACATGAAGTAACTAATAGAGAAAATATACTCCAAAGTGTCCAACATTATTTATAATATTAACATTATATGTGATAAAATAGCGCTAAATTGAATCTACCATTTGAAATGTGACTCAATAATTATTGCAAAGATGTAGTGATGACTACAAATGTAGACATATTTTTAAAAGAAATAGCTGAATAATGCACACTATGTTTAATGTTTACATGTTTACATGTATTGTACTTACACATTTAAGTACAGTATACATGTTCTGATGCTGTGAAACTTCAACTACATACAGAACTGGGAACAGATTAGAAAGAATGTTTTCTGGGAAAAAAAAACCAAAAACAAAATAGACACAAAGACTGGGAGAACAAGACTCTGACATTCTCAGAAAACTGATCTGAACCACCCAGTTGAGCTGGACATTATACACAAAGAAGCAATGTGAAAATAATAAATAGTTTAAACATAGTTGGAATAATACACATACTGTTTTCTTTTTATAAAGTTGATTGATTGACTGATTGATTAACTGTTGTCAAATTGTTGTCAAATTGTAGAAGCCACATAGATAGATTTTCTTTAGGATGGAAAGACTCACCACAGTCTAGATTTTTAGGCTATGTTATCTGGCAGTAGTATGTTCATTACAGTTAGGAATGCCTTGATGTTATAATTTTCATCTTCTTCTATAGTCCCTGTAGTATTGGTACAAGAACTAGAGTTTGATTTCTGTTTGCTTCATCTGGTGATGTCCATGAAGAGAGGCACTGTTTTGGCTATTTTCAAATTGTTTCAGCAATCAAGAAATTGTTTAAATGTTGGAATTATAGATAAATCAAAGTGATGAACAGTACAATTTCCTTATGAAATAGCGCTTTCATGTTGTTTGTATACCTATTTTATTGCTCATGACATGTTTTAGGGATTTATTTTATTTAAGAAGATATGTATTCCAAACTACTTTTATCTCCCATCACTCTCATTTTTAAGTCATTGAAGCTTAAAGTTTATTGAGAGTAATGGCATACACCATTGAAAGTAAAGCATTAAGAGTTTCTTTTTAGAATTGATATCAGGAATGGTCCAGCTAAGAAGAAATGAGAATGATTTGGATCAAGATAGCTAATTTGACTCCTTTTAGAAATATCTATTTTTGGCAAAGTTTTGCCCTTGTCTTCTTCCTAGGGCTGAGAAAAGGTTGATTGGTTCAGAGGCATCTGTTAATATGCCTAAAATACCCATGTTACATGCCAAAATATGAATAAAAATAAAAAATCATTTATTATGTATCACGGAACAGGGATGGGAGACTGGCTGCCTGTTGTAGCTTAGAGCACAGCAATATTCTCATTGTCTACAAAAAGTCAATGAACAATAGTAATACAAAACAATCCCCTGTGATCCCTACAGCACATTTACAAACAGCTGAACATGAGTGAATGATAATATGAGCTGGAATTCTTCTGTGTACAAAAGCATTCCATACATTTGTAGAAGCAATGCTAGGCCAGAAGAAAACCTACTGAAGGAAATTGGGTTTAAGACCCTTTTTCTTTAGAGACTCCGCTAACATCTCCTGTTCTACTGAAGTTTCTTGCATCTGTTAGGAGGCATACAGAAGCAGCAAAAGTAAGAAGTAATTGGTGAGTTTCTCCTTTGGAACAGCACTCTTAATAATAGGAAATCTGAGCCCAGCCAGTCCTCTGTGGCTTATATCCTTGGCTTTTTCTATAGAATAAGATTTGGTACATCACTAAATCACTAATGCTACATTTGAAATATGTTTTTAACAAAGGCCATTTACTAATGTAAAATCATAAAAGAATATTGTTTAAAAATCATAAACAAAAATATCAATCACAATTCTTACAAGTCTAAAAGCTCTTGTTTAGAACAGCATAATAATTGTACGTTAAGTGTAACAGTTTTTGCACACAAAACTATCAACAAAAACATTAATTGCTGTCAGAATAATCTTCCCAATACTCTTCCTCTTATATAATTAATGGAATATTAAATTTAGTTATAGTTCTAAAAACTGTTCTATCATACATATCATATGGTAAAGCAGTTTATAAAACTATAGCAAAATAGTTTAGCTATAGATGAAGCACTGTTATCGTAAGATTTATTATCCAGAAGTTTGCTTCCCATCTCTAAAATGGTGTCTAGTCAAATTATTTTCCATTTTTATGCCAAGATTCTGTTCCCTAATATCTACAAACATTTGAAAAATGAACCAATCAGTTGACCAATTAATCAGTTAATCAGTCTAAAAGCTAGGTTTATGTATGTACTAATCTGGAGAATATCTTACTATAATTCTACTTGCCCATATCTGCAAGGAATAACATATGACAGGCTATTGTGATTTCTCAGTGACATATGACTGATGTGAATTGATCCAAGGAAAGTTCTACATTAGTCTGTTTGAAATTAATGAACCACAGATACAGCTAATATCCATTGATTTCATGAGGATAAGACTAAACATTATTTATGGAGAATTTTAGAAAACAGTCTGGTAAACTCTTTGAAAAATATCTGAATATTGATCTTAGCTATATTAAATTGGTAGAACCCTATTCCCAGTTGCAAAAGGTGGAAATAGTTGGTAATCCATTAGAAGCAAGTTGGATGGAGTTAGTTTCGCTAGCAAGTAGTGCACATTTGGAATACCTAAATATGGTTTTAGGAAAATACCAACATGGAGAAAATCTATTTATCCCAGAGTTTCTCAACTTTGGCAACATGGGTGGACTTCAACTCCCAGAATTCCCCAGCCAGCAGATAAAGTCCACCCATCTTTAAGTTGCCAAGGTTGAGAAACACAGGTCTAGACCAACTTGATGGCAAACAATCAATCAGTCAATCAGTCCACCAGTAACATTGGATAGTAGTTCAAATCTGGATTTTCAAGAACTAAAAAAGCAAGATATTTCTGCTTGGAAGGGCAAATATGTCAATTTTACATTTTCTCTGTCTTTAAAAAATGTCCTTTCTATTGAAAGGATACATGTTTATTTGGGTAAGTAAAAGTAATGTTTCTTTGGTCAATGACATTTGGGTAAGTGTTTTTATGAAGAAAAAAAAACAAATTTAGAAGGATAATATAAAAATAAATTGACTTATTCTTCAACTTAGATTATTGTTCCGAAATTAAAAATATAAAAGCTAAATTCAGCAGAGCCATCTGCTTTATCTCAGAAGTACATCTTGCCATGGGAAGTTTGGACATTCTTTAGTGGGTTTGTTCATAATGAACGTGGTCTAGAACACTTAATTTTTTTTCCTACAACAATTAACTATAAAAATAAACTACATAGAAATATGGAATTTAATTTATTTATTTTTTTGAATTTTTTTATTAGCTTTACTTATATAACATGTAAAAATTCAATTTCAATCAAACAGTGTGTTGTCTGGGTACAATTATTTTTAGGAAATCATAATCAAAATGTTTACAATAATATTCATCACAATGATATTAATTCTGTAATAGAGATAATATTTTACTTGCCTACTTTAACACATCTTTTTTATGACATTAGTCCTTTTTATATCCCCATATTTCTAACTTTTGTTTTTATTATCTAACCATTGGTAAAATAAGTCCATGTCAGGAAATATTCAATTCCTTCCTTTTCCTTAACTGTAAATGTTAATCTGTCCATTTCTGCACATTCTAATGTTTTTAAAATTACACTCTCATCTGTCAGGATCTCTTCGCTTTTTCACTGTTGTGCAAATGCAGTTCGGGCTGTAGTTAGTACATGTAAAATCAAATATATATTTCTTTTGTCATATACTTTTCCAGCAAGATGCTCAACAAAAATATTTCTGGTTTCAAATCTATATGCTGCTTTATCATTTTTTCCAACCAAGTATGTATTTTTGTCCAATATATTTTTGCTTTTAGGCATGTCCACCACATATGATAATATGAACCAGGCGTCTGGTTACATTTCCAACATTTAGCGGACCTGTCTTTCAACATTTTTGCCAATCTTGTTGGTTAAAAATGCTATCTGCAAAACATTTTATACATATTTTCTTTATATTCAGTTGACATAGTTAATTTAACATTTCTATCCCACAATTTCTGCCATTTATCCAGTTTTAATGCATATTCAAAGTTTTTAGGCCAAGCTACCATTGTCCTTTACTTGCTCACTTTCCAATTTGATGCTTAATAAATATGGAATTTTAAATAGAAGCCTAGGAACACTATTTTCTTTTAAGAGAAAGAAATTGTGGGGGGGAAAAACGTTCATCTATGTGCATCTAGCAGTTTTAAACAGTACAATCCAGTTGTAAAATTATACTTTCCCTAAGAAAGTCTTGCATTAGTGCTAGACTGGTGTTCAACAAATGAATTAGGCAATCACTTCAAGCTGAAATATAATGGACTGTGATAGTAGCTCCTATATCTTGCACTTCTAAAATCTTGGGCCAAACATACAGGTGCAGAATAGAGTCTGTACTGAGATTAATTATGTCAGTCATAACTCCAGGGACCTACTCAAGCTTTCTGAAATTGATCTTAGTTTTAAAAGAACAGCATAAAGCACTGCCATTTTAGCTCTACATATTTTTATTGAACTGAAGTGATGGCTGGCTATACCAATATATTGAAACTGTATATATATAGGCATAAAAGCTCTCTCACAGGAATTTACTGCATTTACCTTATGAAGTGGACATTATCTATGAAAGCTTGTAAGATAATAAAATTGCTTAGTTTTTGAAGAACTCTTTCTCTCTTTGTATTTTTTTTTTTAAGCACAGCTCCCTTTCTGGAAGATGTAGTAATCCCATATGCCCCACATAGAGAGACTACTAATGCCAGGAAAAGCATTCATAACTTAGATGTTGTAAATGAACAGCATGAGTGCAAGCATGATTGTATTCTCTGGGCAAGAAAAAAAGGGCATACAGACATGACACTTAAAATCAGATATGAAAATTTGCAAAGTTGTATTTAATTAGCACTAGTACTGAACTCACTGGGAGGTGGCAAATGAATACATTTCAATCTGTTTTTAGAAGGATGAAAAGCTCTCTCTCCCTTCTTGCCTAATACATAGTAAAAAGCAGTTGGCCTGGTCAGGACTTTAATTAAAATATTACAATTACTTAGCTAGTTTTGCTAATACACTAATGGTATCAGCTCAAAACCATGCTATATTATTCACATAGAAACTAAAGAGTTGGATATCAATCCTAAAGTTGTTGATGAAAATAATGAAATAATTTGTTACAAAAACAAGAGACCCATATTCTCTTTTAATAGTCATTCATCTCTCCTTTCAGAATACTTCTTGATAGAAGTATTAGAATATCATTATAGTGGGTTGAGCATTCAATCCAATCAATATCATAATACTATCCTATCTACAATTAAAATATTATGCCCATAACTTCAGTGACAAGATGACTTTTCAGAGGCCTGTGCAGGGAATTAAAGCTGTAATTACCCATTCATCGGGTTCAAGAGGTAAGAACACCAGTTTTTAATACAAAGCTCATTAAAATAGATTTGGAAGATAAATGAAAATATCCAAAGAAGTGGGAAGACTCCCTAGGCAGTGAGAGAGATTTCATTCAAACGTATAATTTAGCACAAGGGGAAAAAATTCAGTGTGTTTGTGTATATATATATATATATATATATATATATATATATATATATATATATATATATATATATATATATATATATATATATATGATTTTATACACACACACAACACACACACAACCACATACACATATATACATGTACACACCTACTTAGCGGGATCCCTTCTCCTAGAGTGTAGGCTGAAGACTGACTGATTTACTGATTGTAAATGAACTACCAGCCTATTGTTAAGGTATTGTTTTTTCCAAGCTTCCCCCCCCACCTTTGGCTAATTTATAAACATTCTACCCAGGACTAGAATAACCGAGGTTTGATTTTTCCGATATGTAGGCCAAGCAATACTTGCTCAATATGTGGTATATTATTAGTTTTCATGACAGCCTGTTAATTTTGCTGCACTATGGAGTGAACATTCTCTATTGCGATGAAACAAGTTTTAATGGAGTGATTAAATGCAGTCCTTCTGCAGCATGCTTCCTCTATAAATATATTTTAATCATTCTTTTGCCAAGGCATTTCCTTGATTTATTCTGTTTAACTCATACACATTGCCACAATAATTGTTTTTTTAATCAGTTTTATAATATACTTTTGCAGTTTTGAATATTTATTGTATGCTTTTAATGAGTAGGTTTACCTAAATATTTGTGAATAAATAGCTAAAAATAAATATACTTTTACGGTGGATTAACACATCATAAAAATATTTTAATGTTGGGGATTCTTCTAAGTGAACAAGATCCCAGATTTTGGCTGGCATTACTGTAATGTATCACTGTTTGCAGGATCTTTGGATGTCTTTGTGGTGTTAGTTAAGGAAATCATCATCACCTTAAAACAACAGGTAAGGATAGTGATGTAACTGGCCAGTACCTATCCTGAAGAATGGTTACAGGAACTGGGCATGGCTAGTCTAGTGAAGAGAAGGACCAGGGGAGACATGATAGCAATGTTCCAATATTTGAGCAGCTGCCACAGAGAGGAGGGGATTAAGCTATTTTCCAAGGTATCTGAAGGCCAGACAAGGAATCATGGATAAAAACTGATCAAGGAGACATTCAACCTAGAAATAAGTTTTGATTTTCTGAAAGTGAGAACAATCAACCAATGGAACAGCTTGCCTCCAGAAGTTGTAGGAGCTTCATCACTGAAAGCTTTCAAGAAGAGATTGGGCTGCCATTTGTCAGAAATGGTGTAGGGTCTCCTGCTTGGGCAGTGGGTTGGACTAGAAGACCTACAAGGTCCCTTCCAACCAGAGGTGGTATTCAGCAGGTTCTGACCAGTTCTGGAGAACTGGTAGCAGAAATTTTGAGTAGTTCGGAAAACCAGCAAATACCACCTCTGACTGCAGATTTTACAGTATCCTTCCCCTGCCATGCCCACAAAGCCACACCCACAGAACTGGTAGTAAATTTTTTTGAATCCCACCACTGCTTCCAACTCTGTTAATCTGTTATCTGAAGATTTCTTGAGAGGAAAGTATTTGAAAAGCATTCCAGAACTGAATGAAACTTGGCCTGGATTCTATCAAGTGCTTCACTTTCAGGAGGTTTGCTCAGGTAATATTTCCTAAATCTGGAATTAATTATGATTGTATCCTTTGTTGGTTTCAGAACTATAAGTGAGTATGTTCTAGGCTGTAGTTTACACTCGCGAGAAAGAGAAGGACTTATTTTCTTCCATGTGAGTATTGCATCCCACAAATAAATTGTGCAATAGTATTCAATATGCTCAATCAGGACACCTGAACCATTACTTTGCATTTCTCATAGTCTGTTACATGCTCTTATTAAGGCCTAATGCTCTTCTAATGCCTGTTACAAAATGTTATGCCATGGATGGTACATAAATAAGGTTCAGTTATTAGCTTGAGTGATCTTTTTTAAACGAAGAATGGGAACAAGGGTACCATGGTCTCCTTTAATTTCAAGCAGCATCATGCTTTGGGTCAAAACTTAATACTTAATAACAAGCATAATTAGGTTTACTTGTGTATGCAACTATCCATTCTTTGGCTTCACTGTGAGTGAAGAAGATAAATATGTGAGCATGAACATCAATAATGTCTTAAGTGATCATTAAATATTTGGAAAAATAAGTAGAAAATTGCATATTAAACAATTTGCCATCTATCCTATTGTTAAAAATAGAATAGCATCTTATTTGATATTAGTTTGGTACTTGGATTTCTTCAATAGTCCTTGCCATCCAATCCTGCAGAACAAGTCCGGCCACAGACTTTTAGTTGGAAAACAAATAAATAAAATTGAGTACCTTTTTCTGGTCCATAATAGCAGGCTACTACCACATCTCTTTTACTACTAAGAACACATTTTTATTTAGATTGATTTTTCTTGTACAAAAGATTTGCTGTTCATGGCAGGCTCTAATCTGATGGGAGTAATGTTAGTTTTTACTGATGTCTTTTACTGATGAACTTTCATTGTTGGCATATTTAATTATAAATCCATTGTTTGATCTATATATATTTAACATCCTAGTGGGGTCGATGTCTACAAAGCTGTAAAATAAATAAATAAGTGAATAAATAAATAAATAAATAAATAAAGAAATAAATAAATAAACAAACAAATAAATATTGAGACTAGGATGTTATTAGGACAGGAAGTATTTAATATTACAAGAGATGTGTTAAGTTTTCGTGGTTGTCTCACTTTTAACAGTATGGATCATAAGCACTTCTGTTATTAATTGGATATCCATCATCTAAAATATAGGTATGCTGATTAATAACATTTCAAGCAGTCATTAGTAACACAATTCAGTACAAGTCTCCTATAAACCTGACAGTGTTCAAGAACTGTCACACAGGATTTATATTATTAGCACGCTTCACACCATTTTTTTTCTTCTTTGTCTCCACATATTTATAGAGTGGATACACTTAGCTCTCTGTTATAACAGCAACAACAAGAATCTATTCGTTTAATTCATTACCAATAGTTACATTAGCATAAATATATTAATCTGGCAATCAGATATGGTTGCATTTCTTTCACCTATTAGATTCACGAGAAAGGAGTTTCTCTTTCTTATTGTCAAATTGAGTTAATGTTCATCTAGGGATTACGTTGCTTGATAGAGGAGCAAAGAGATGTGGATGTTTAATTCTTCATTAATCTTTTTCCTTGCCATAATGAATAAAGGTGTAAATATTAACACCTCTGATTTTCAAACATCAGTTTAAGCTACTATCCATAAATTCACTTTCCTAAAGGCCACATGCTTCAGTAAGTAAGCTCTCGTTCACACTGAATACGGCAACTAAATTTATATGTATTTTGGTTATTTAAGCTTCTAGTACATAAAGTAATAGTAGCCATCTGATACTCCTGCCCTAATTTCCTATAGTTATTTGAACCCTTTAAAAGAAGATCAAATTAAAATAACAACAAATCGTGTGTATGTGTATGTGTAATGTATGTATGTGTATTACCGTGTATTTCAATATATTTTGTAGTTTCTCTTTATAAATTATTTGTTGAAGTCTTTGTATTGTTTTCTGCTTGTATCTGACAGCTTTATAATACCTAGGGGCACATTTGAGATCTCTTTCTCTTTTCAAACATTCTTCTCTATCCAGAGAAAAGGCTGTTTTTCTTTGTTTCTTTGCTATGAAAAGCAGATCAGAGACTGCCTCTGCATGTGTAAAAAAGATGACATTCCACAGTAACTACCAGGTTACTTATGCTACACCAGGCCCATGTCCTGCCTGTGGACTCTTTCTAATTTCTCTACCCAAATGGATCTTCTCATGGATCATGGCAATAACAACAGCAATAAAGAGTCAAGACTTATTAAAAATATAAACTGGAGGGGGGGAGAGGACTTTGGATATATTCCACTTTTTAATTGCTGAGGCACTAATGTCAAACTACTAAGCAGTATATTTTTAGTAGCTCACCCCCTACAACTAGTTGTCAAGTGAAGGAAAAAATCAGTAAGGCAGTATCACTTCTGGCAGAACTAGAGTGAATTAGAATTTTTTTTTTTAACAAGGCATTTTTAAAACACTCATTTTTTAAAAAAAACCAAACCTCGTTTAAATCTACTTCTTGCAATTTGCCATTATAGGATTTTAGTGCAGGATGCCTATATGCGTGTATGTAATATTCTCTACCTTTTGTCTTTAATATTCTGTGGTTTTTAATTATTAAAGGTAAGTATTTGAATTATAAATATTCTAGTTATACAGGAATAGGCAAAGCAGGCAAATGCCCTCCGGCAAAATTCTTCCATTATCCATAATCCTCCTGCCTCCATTTCTCTCCCTCCTATCTTCATTTCGTCTCAAAAAACACAGAGGCATTCTTTTAAACTAACCTTCTCCTCCCCACTTAAACCACAGAAATCCCTTCTCAATATGTATAGGGGCCTTTCTCTTGAAGTGGGATGTCATACTTGTCCTAAATATAATAAAGTGCTATCTTCAAGGCATTTCTGCATCCAAAACACTCCCTAGAAACCTGCCTAGCCCTCCCACCTAACCAGTACGGATGTCACAAATCATAGCCGAGAAGCTGCTTTATAGTGAATCATTAACATTGTCAGGAATGAGTTGGCAAGGGAGGAAAAAGATTTCCATTACAGAACTGAAGCAGCATATACAAATGACAGCATTGTCATTTCTCTTGCATTGTTTTATAAAGCACACAACTGATTAGGGAGAGTTGATTCCAATATACATATACATACACATACATACATACATTGGCTATGCATATATGACAATTATGTTTTCATCATGTAGCATCTGCAAGTGCCTGTGTGCCCGCACTCCATAATAATGGAATTGCTAAACTGGAACTTGGAATGATACGAGAGTTAACAATGACTTCTTCTGGTGCAACCGTGTAGTGTTGGTGAATAGCCCTGGGAATATACTAATGCAAAATATAGATTATGAAAGGAATAATCCATGTCAGTATTAATAATTTAATAAAGTGATGGCTGATGCTGGATTTAATAAATACTGATAAATTACTGCTGTATTAATAACAGATCAGAATATTTACTATGAGTTTTTACACTCTGTATAGTTTGAATGAAAGGCAGGCAATTTACACTTATAACATCCAGTAAATTTAATTAGTTATATAGCATGTAGTTAATTAGTTACTTATTCACTTAATTACTGCAATTTATATGTCCAATCTAGCAGGATTCTGTTCTTTGTTAGGATATCATACAGTATAAAAGTAATTCATTTTTATCTACATCTGCAGGGTTTTGTCCCCCAACATTAAAAACATTCTTAATATATTGGTTCTCTTTTTAAATTTTTGAAAAAGACAATTACATGGAAATATGCATGCTTTTGTTGCAAATAGAAATAATATATGTCAGGTTACAACTGTGGCAAATATGCAAGGATGTAGTGAAATGCCCTACAAATAAAAAAATTGACTAGCTTTCAAAAAATTGGGTAATTTGCTTTGACAATAAAAAGTGCTAAATCCGTAAAATGCTTTGTTTTACCTCCATGCTTTAATTTATCACTGAAGCATGTTTGACCAGATGAACATACATTGATTCTCTACTTTAATTTTTTTTTAATTAACAAAGACTTCGATGCCACGAAATTCCCATAGCCTGTAAATGGCTTAAAAAAATTCTTAAAACAAAGTTAGAAACAGTCAATCAATTAATCAATGTACAATGACATCACACCCCACCCATATTTGTTGGCAATCTTGTAAAGTTCAAAATTTTTGAAAAACAATCTATTATAAAATGAAATAAAGAAAAATAAAAAAATAAATTGTGCATGTTATGCATTGATGTAAAACAATGTCATATTTGAAAAAAAAATCTAATATAGGTTTCCATTTAACTTGAAAACTATTCTTTGATTACGGTTCAGCTTATAGGCTTCTATCTCATCAGAGATTTGGGTTCTTTTAATATAAAAATTTAATATTTAAGGGATTTTAAAAAACTTGCTAAATAAGGATAACTTGATTTTGACATTTCTTTTGTTTAAAATATACATTTTACTAGTTATCTTTTAATCATTGTGTAAGTTCTAAAGTGATAGTTGTTAATTAATCTTATAATGCTTGTAAATCTATTTATTCTTGTTTTTCCACATTTCTCTATTTTTCTTAATGATTGTATTTGTGTATACACATGCAGAGAATTGTTACTCCACATTTTAAGCTAAATTTCTACATCCCAAACACATTCTTGAAAATTTTATTAACATTTAGAAGCTCAATAAGTTAGAGGATGACCAGATATTGGGAATGAGCTGTTGCATAAAAAGGAGGGAAGAAATCCCTACAGTTGGCATTTCCACTAAGAAAGGGCCCTCAACAAAGAAATGGCTTAGGTTCAAGCCAAAGACATTGGAATGTAGATGTGACTCAAGTTCATAAACAATTCTTACCAGAATATGAATTTCTCAAATACTATTGTCACCATACCATTCTTTGAACTAAAGCTTAAACTTGCAAAGTTCCCCATTAGTTTTTACAGTATGTAGCCATAGTTGATTGGAGATGCAATCAATCAATCATCATCATCATTATTTTTATATTTTATTCTATATTATATAGTTGTCCTATATATTGAACAGAATTTGAACAGCTGAAAAACAAATTTGATGTCATGATACAGCATAACATTCAAATGTTGTATGACTGCATCAAGTCAGGTGCATCTCTATGAATGATGAAATTTGTCAAGTTGGAATCTCACTGCAGTATTCATTTCAGCTTTTTATTTGTAATGCAAGGAAGACAAAGGAAGGAAAAAATGTGTTTCAATTGGCAGTCTTCAGTAATCAGCATTGGAAAACATTTTCTTTTTCCTGAAAAACAATGGATTGGAGATGCTGAAGGAACATTGAAATAGTTTGTAATCTTTTAGAGCTTCCCCAATCCTTACAAGGGACTACAAAGCAACATCTTTTTAAGGGATTTAAAATTTACAAACCAAGAAACACATAAAAAATCTTGGAGGCACTAAGGCCTTACTGTCTTACTGTTGTCACCTTGCTGAAATTATGAGCATCTGAGAAGCCTCACTCGGAAATATCTTACCTATGCACTGATTTCCATAGTAAATGAAAAATGAATATAAATGTAATACAAAAGTTGCATTTTTTTTAAAAAAAATGCCTTTGACTTTTATATGTTTCTGTATAAAGAGTAGTCCAGAGTTTTTCTCTCAAACTGTTTGTGTATGAATATTAGCTTAGATCATCCATGAAGCAGATGCAAGTGATTTGGACTAAAAAAAATGTACATTTTAAACCAGGGGAATAAAGAACTACTTTTCTATACAAATTATTTCATTCGTAAGGCAACTTTAAAAAGCAATATATAAGTTCATTTTAACAAGACAAAATAGTTGATTGAAAAATCAAATAAATATGTAAAGTTTTATAACAGTATAAAGATTGTTAAAAGGTAAGAGGAAGAAAAAGGAAACTGTCTGACATAAATATTCCTATTCTAAATGGAATTGTACCTCTAAAAGCAAAACCTTTTCATTTTTGCTTTCTTCAGTTGCTCATTAATAGAATGCAACACAGGTCAATATTATTCTTCAGATATAAATATTAATATTATTTAATGATCAACCACATCCTTCCAAGATCCAACATTTGAAGGATTGTTCAATGCTTTAAAAAGAGTGTGTATTTGTGTGTGTGTGTGTGTGTGTGTGTGTGTGTGTCTGTCTGTCTGTCTGTCTGTCTGTGTGTGTATGAGAGAGAGAGAGAGAGAGAGAGAGAGAGAGAGAGAGAGAAAGAGAGAGAGAGAGAAATGAAAATTCTATTTTATTACATCCTATTTTAACCTGATGGATCAAGGTCAAAGCATCAATATGTTTTTAAAAAGCAGATAAAGTATAAAAAGATAACTGTTTATAAAGTAAAAAAAAAAAACCCTTACAATCATATATTATCTGGTAAAGATACATAAATCTGACTATGAGTAAGGAAGACCCTTTAGCACAAAGCTTTTGAGCTTGTTTTCAGGGCAAGGTGCTGTCATCAGGCTGCTAGGATGAAGGGAAGCTGAATATTAAAATTCACCAGATGACTCATCTTTCAAAGCCCCATTCCGAGAGGTGATAAACTCCTTCAACTGCATTCTGAAGATAACATGAGGTTCCCTTGCCCTTCATATGACTGACTATTTTTCAAATCTTACTTTATTCTGTTCATTGTCATCTGTAGTAGCTGGCTAGGGGTTACAGACTTCTTAAAAGATAAGCAACAATTAAAGAAATACTTCAAAAGCATATAGAAACATAATATTACTTCTATTCATAATTTGCTACTATTATCAATTGGCCTCAGTCTAATTTAAAAACAAGTATTCTAGTGGCTGAAGAGTTTATAAATTGTTTTATTGTACATACATATTTTTGCCTTAAATATTTGAATACTATTGGCGATCAGTGGGCAATAGATTATTGTTCTTGTTGTATTTTTTACTTAAAATTTATTTTGCCTTTCTGACTGAAAGAAATTCTAAAAGTAATTTTCTGAAAGCCAGTTTTTTAGCCACCAGTAAAATAAAGGAAAATTTCTGCATAAATAAAATCATCTTTATTTTCATCTAAAGTATAATGATATTTCCTGAAATATATTAACAGCTATCACAACAATGAAGAAATACCTAATCTAAGCACCACAGATCAAAAGGCAATTTAAGAAACATTACTTCCATTATTAATTTAAGATCTTAGAGATTGATGTAGAAGACAAACAGCTCAAATATGAAAATTATATTGAGTCATGGGAAATAGTATTATGTCACTTAAAGTACAGTCTATGGGGCTATTTATTTATTTATTTCATTTGTAGTTACCCATCTAATACTAAACTGTAGGCAGTTCCAATCAAGAAGTAAAACAACATTTTAATTTTAATAATTATGATGATAAACAACAACAATAGGATATCTTCAATGTGATCATCAAGAATCAACATCAAAAGTTTAAATTTGATGGCAAGACAAAACAGTGCAATGTTCTCCAAAAATCAATGGATACTTAGAGGCCACCACTGAGAAGCCATCATACTATAGTATAATGCTACCAAGAAGAAATCCACTAAATTTGAATTCTTAGTAATCCACAATTTCATCCCACTGAATGTAATGTCACTTGGAACACACTCCAAGGAAAATCTCACTTCTATTTTGGGATTTATTAAAAATAAATAAACAAAAGATCAAGTTATTACCAGAATACTTTCCCCACAGCACCAAAATAGCCGTTGCTTATATGTATGTATGTGTTAACATGCATGGGATGTAAAATATTTTTTTACATCATTATCTTATAAAATATAAATTATATATATTTCTGGTTAGCTTAGGGCAGGAATGTCAAATTCGATTTCATTGAGGACCGTATCAGGGTTGTGTTTGACCTTGTGAGGCATGGCCAGGCTGCATGGCCAGCTTGATGTCACTCATCAAGGCTCTGTTTCAGTCACAATGGCCTCCAGCAGCCTTTGCCAGTGAAAATGGAGTTTGGGGAGGCTTGTGCAGCCTTCCTGGGCTCCATTTTCACTGAAAGAGACACCGCAGGCCAGTCCTTTGCTCTTTCCAGAGTGGGCCCACAGGCCAGATCTAAGCACCCCATGGGCTGCATCGGCCCACAGGCCTTGAATTTGACACCCCTGGCTTAGGGGAAAACAATGAAACACAGAACCACACAATTGTTAATGACCATTGTTTACGGTCATCTAATTTAATCTCCTACTCAGTGCAGAATCTGTGATAGTTGATTATCTAGCAGAGATGTTCAACTCCCAATGTTATGTGGTAGACTATACCACTGGCTGTCAATTAACTAAAGTAATCAAAACCTGCAGAGGGATTCAGATGAATCAATATACAATATATAAAACAAGATCACAGCATTCTTAAACTGAGTAATCTGCAGACTCAAATGAAGAAAAGTTATTCCCTTAAAGGTATTTGGAATTGCTCTAATCCACTCTATTGGGTCCGCTATAGGCAGTCCTTAATTTATGACTGCAATTGATCCCAAAATTTCTGTTGCTAAATGAAACAGTTGTTAAGTGAGTTTTGCTCCATTATATGACCTTTCTTACCACAGTTGTTAAAGGCATCTGGCTTTGGTCATTGACTTTATCTGGTCAGAAGGTCACAAAAGATTATTACATAGCCCTGGGACACTTCAACCATTGTAAATATGATTCAATTGACAAGCATTTGAATTTTGATCAGGTGATCGTGGAGGCTGCAATGTGTGGAAAACAGTCATAAGTCACTTTTTAAAGTGCCGTTGTAGCTTTGAATGTCACTAAACAAATGGTTGTAAGTCGAGGACTATCTGGATTTGGCTTCAGAAAGCAAGATTATATTAAAATACAAATTTGTGACCTTGTTTGAAATTGAAAAGCAAAATAGAGTCATACGTAGATGAAACCTAAATGGGAAACCTAAGAATAATCCAAAAACTGTAGATGTGACTGAAAATTGAAACATGTTGGAATAACGCAAATCCATTTGCTATCACTGACAAGAAAACTTATAGACTTCAGCTTCAGAGAGATTTTTTTTTCTTACATTCCTTTAATTCAAAGATTTTTTTCAACAGTCTTTGCCAATAGAATGTAAAGATAGTCATTCTCTGTATTTTTTAAAAGTCTATGGCAATGTTAAAATTCTTCCCTAAAGATGAGGGCCATAACTTTTCATTAATGTATTTATTTTATACTCTGAGGATAGCTGAATTTTTAAAATTATTGTGCATAATAGTGGTGTACTTACAAATGAGTAATCATGGCTTAAACATTTGAAATGGAATATTCCTGTAATCTCAATGTTTAATATATTTCCTGAAAGGGACATCAGTCACCGTCATTCAGGGAGGCATTAAAAAGTCAATTCCAATGTTTGAATGCAAACTGCAACCAGAAGGTAGCGTGATCTTTTTGTCTGATGTGGATCCATGATAATGCCTTTGCCATAAATCATTTTTCTCCAGGAAAAAGTTACATTTGTCCTCTCTTTCCTGATACAGCTTGACTGCCACATTGGGAAATTGTCATTTCTTAAGACAACAAACAATGAAGAAGTAAATAAAATGAATACATGCCACAGCATAACACCAATGATGTAAGAATGGATTCTACTAGCCATTGTGTAATTCTGTGTTTGTCAAACACAGCCTCAAATTAGAAAAAAAAAGTGGTGGAAACAATATCAGCTTGCCTTTTCAGAAGAGCAGGTCCCCTCCTCCCTATTCTCAATGCACTGGAAGAAATAAAACTAGAAATGAACTGCTTTGAATTGTCTATATGTAGGGTTCACATATGCAAGCAAAGGCACTTGTTGGAATTCCTGTGCTGTCCCTTTAGCCTCCTTCCCTATTAAATTGTATTAATCAGACAGACTTGTTCTTTTGTTTTTTTGTCCTGACTCCTGCTAAAAGGTTCTGATAAACATAGCAATTAAGCTTAAGTTAGAATGAAAGTATGACTAATAGTATTTTTTCTTCTCACCAACTTCTTTGCATTTCTAGAATGCAAAGAATACTCTGTAAAAATACATTAGAAATTATCTCTTAAAGGAGATCTATTTCCACCAGGTTCTGTGTTTCATTTCTCAGATATTGTCAAGTTTTTGTAATCATACAATTATTTTGCCACTTTGTTAAGTATATATTCTAATTACCATTTCTTAAAATAAAATTACATTTTTAATGGGAAAAAATATTATAGCTTGAAATGAACCACCCTCATAAGCCTGGCCAGGTTAAATCCCAAGAATAGTTTTTGCAAATGAATTGTCAGCAGCAAAGGATCAGGACCATAGGTTAGGTTACAGCACAGAAGATTTATTCAAGCCTATAAACAAGAATCTAGTCAATGCAATGTCAACATTAAATTGATACTAGATAAGAGTCAAAGGAATTCAAGGGGACCTAGACTTGGATTGTTTGTGGCAACCAGAAGTGGTATTCAGCAGGTTCTGACCAATTCTGGAGAACCAGTAGCGGAAATTTTGAGTAGTTCGGAGAACTGACAAATACCACCTCTGACTGGCCCCGCCCCTATCTACTCTCTGCCTCCCAAGTCCCAGCTGATTGGCTGGTTCTTCCTTTGTTGTTCTGCACAGGAGAATTGAACTGGAAAGCAAGTTAGTGGGGTGGGAGGAAGTAGGATTTTTTAGTAACCTTCCCCCAGGAGTGGGAGGGAATTGAGATTTTGCAGTATCCTTCCCCTGCCATGCCCAGCAAGCCACGCCCAGCAAGCCACACCACATCCAGCAAGCCATGCCAACAGAACCAGTAGTAAAAAAAAAATTTAATCCCACCACTGGTGGCAACATAAGGACTCTAAGATGATGACACCCTTAACAACCACCCCTGCCTGTTCTTCTCCTACATGAATATGTATAAGAGGGATAGGATTTTCATTCTCTGACTTACATTGTGACTTTTGTCCTGTTGGGGATTCCATGGAATACAATCATCATATTTATGTAGCACTTTAAATACTACATAAGGAAAAGTGCTTTGGATGCAAAGGATGGACAAAAGAAAGAAAAACTTAGCCTTTACTCATACTTAGGATAAATAAAGGGTCAGGACAGGGGTGACAAATTGGTTGCTCACAGGTCAGATATGCCATGTCCAGGCCATGCCCGCCCCAGCTCCTCAAAGGAAAAAAACATCCAGTATTATCTAAAATGATGCAGAGAAAAGAGAAGTGGGAAGGGGACAATACGTTGCATGTGTAGATGATGCAAATAATGCCAGGTGTGCTTACTAGGAATCACACATAAATATAAATGGCCTTTGGCATTTGTTGGGGTAACATTCCAACCTAACAGCTGTGGATAATGAAAACACAGAAAACAAATGAGTTCTAGAGGAGAAAAAAAAATACTTAACACACAGGCATAAAATACATGAAAAATATTCAGATCCTTTCTCCAAACAGAACTAGGTATTCTGAACCATGGATAGACAATTTTTTTTTATCATGAGTAATAAGGTATGGTGTGCATTTACCAATGAAGAAACCACAAGTAATGAAATTATATATACTGAGGTCTAGCTGTAGACTAGATTTTAAAAAACACAGTTTTCTGTGTTAATACTTAGGTTTAAATTTCTACCAATGAGTTCCAGAGCATTTTCAATTTCAAAATGAAAATAATTATAAAAAATATAGCATCAACGTTTAAAAGGGTGTTAAGATAAATTGGCTTTCTCCTTTATGACATCTAAAAGAAAGGTCAGCAGAGCTTTAACGCAAGAGATCAGATTGTTTTTTTTTTCATTGTCTCATTTACTGCTTTGATAAAACAAACAACTTCCCATAGATATAATACATTAAATGCAGGCAGGCAGGCAGAAGCTATTTCTAATTTCCACCCTAATGAATCTGTTAAGAAATTGGTGATTTGTATATTATATTTATGGATATTACATTTCAGATGAAACATCTGATTTTTATCTTAAGTCCAGCTTTCTATACAATTTTCCAGTTGGATTGACTGAGGTAAAGGCAGATCAAGCAACTGCCCAATGTCAAGCAGTGAGCTGGTGCTTTAGTAAGGATTAGAATTTAGGTCCTTCCTCACTAATGGAACAAATAGCCTTCATTGTGCCAAATCCCACCAGGGATGGACAACTCACAAAAAAGAGGATTAGCCATAAAGAGACTTGTCTGCTTAGGCACGGAAAAGATGTTCAATATAGAAGAAATACAAACGACTTTTAAGTTTGGAGCATAATCCTGGGCATGATTTATGCTTGTTCACTGAATATTTGGGGAAGATTTTAATGACTGATAAATGCAAGGATAATAGAAGCGCTAAAGCAGAGAAGGGCCGTGCATCCATATTTCAAAGAGAATAGAACAGAGTATAAATCTTCAGTGGCTTTACAGTATTGAAAGTAGAACCATTGTTCGTGTTAGGAAGGTCTTCTTATTTTCAGGGGTGAGGGGAGGGGTATGTTCCATGCAAAAGGTAAACAAATATTACAAGGCTGCCTCCCTTTTACCGGCAGCACATTTGAAACCAATGTCACTATTCTAGTTACAGAGCAAAAATGGAAACTGTCTCTTTTGATTTAAATCTGTCCCTAAGCAATTTCCATGAGTTAACACAGCAGAAGTGCAAGGATAAGAATCAATAAACAAAGAAGGCCAAATGGCTCCTAAACTACCCATCCTTTCCATTGGGACCTTCAGCCCCCTCCCACCTACACTGGTGCACGAAGATTCACTGCCCATAATATGCAAAGGGAACTAATTTCACCACCCAACTGGGAAGTGGGGATGGAATTATTGGCCAATTACATATCTGTGTTCAAATATGCTTATGAGTCATCACCTTATTGCTGTGCTTCCTACTGAAAGGACAAAGAGAATTATAGGAAGGCAGGAGGACCTTTGTGTCCTCTGGCTATTTAGGAGTGCCTCCTCACACTTTCTTAGTGTGCCAGAATGATTCAGTTTCACTTGCAGTTTTCTCTTGCATTAAACAGACAAGAGATATAGACAAACAGCTGCAGGGTATATTTGAAGAAACAAAGTAGGTAAGAAAAAAAGTCCAAATCTATGCAAGGAAAATGTAGTTCAGAATGTTGTCTCTATCAATGTTCTTGGGAGAAGAAAACACATCAGTTGGAGCATCCCCTGATAAGAAAGCTGTTTAATAGCAAACAAAGAGAATGGTCCTATTTAGGAGAAATGGAAAAGACTAGATTGTCTTTCACTCTCTAGAAAGGAGGGATCATTCCAGCTTGTTGGATGGCCAAGGCAGCAAAGGAATATATTGCAGAGGATCGAGAAGTGAACCATTTTGTGCTTCACTAGGGAATATTCATATGATTAGCATGTCCCAGCAGACATTGATTTCTACTTCTACTCATCTGTTTTTCTCTACATCTTGTGAACCAAGTGGGCTGAGGTCAACATTTTTCTTAAGATTGTCAGGTTGCTTTATTGTTAAGCAAACAACTACAGTAGAGATGCAGATATAATTCCATTTTAAAGCATGTTGTTTTATTCCCATTATATCTTGCCCTTCTTCTAATATGTTTAGGAAAGTATACTAAAGTATTCTTTCTGCTCTACAAGTGTTTAATCTAACAATAACCTTGAGATAGAGTACATTGAGAGACATTGATTGGCAAGTTATGACTGGCGTTAGGACTATCTCTTCCTTCCTCTAGCCACAATTATCTCACCCTATAGCATACTTATCAGTATACTCTAATCTCCTCCTCTGTATATAAATTAAATGTATGCAGGTCAAAACATGTAAAGAGAGGTTATGCATTTTGTCTCATCCCCAAAAGTATATACAGAGCATAAAGGCTCACTTTTTCAGAGGTCAGGTGATAGAGCTAAGAAACTTTGCTTGGATGAAGTTACAGATGTACTTCCACAGCTTCTTTCTACATACTTGATATACATTAACTATTAGAGATACAATGATGATTAGACCATCTAATCTATTCTGTTCTATTGATTCTATGTAGAATATCAATAATGAATTTAAAAGGTTGATTTACATATCCCTTTTCTTCATGTAATAATATGTTTTATTAAAAAGTAGTAGAGGAACCTATAGCTTTTTGGACATCATTGGACTATAATTTAAAAAACTACCCTCTATTCATTGTGCTGGGTAGGATTAATAGAAAATGGAATCCATGTACATCTAGAAGATCACAAATTCTATATGTCTGATACACACACACACACACAGAGAGAGAGAGAGAGAGAGAGAGAGAGAGAGAGAGAGAGAGAGAGAGAGAGAGAAGGTCTAAAAGGAAATGGAAAATATGTCATGATGGCCAACTTTGGTGTAAAATGCATTGCAATAATCCAGTCTTAAGGTTGCCAGAATATGCATGCATCACTGTGTTCGAGAGCAGCCATAGGGATAAATCTAGGAGCAATATAAAATCAAATACTTGTTCCTTAAAGGAATTACAGAACAAGCAGCCTCTGTAATTCATGGATCATGGGTATATTTCTGGTAATTTACTGATTCATAATTCAAGTTTTCCTAAAATGATTGTTCATATGTATACAATTCTAGTAGTGTCAAAAACAATCAATACATCATAATCTAAATAATAGTGTCTTGGTAGAACAGTGGCAATTTAATTTAATTTAATAAATGACACTATCAACTCTTCATTTCAAATATATAAATTCCCTGGTGTCTCCAGGATACATATTTAAGTGGAATTCCTAAGAGAAATTGAACTGAATCCCATAATCCACTAATTTTGGAGTGATCCCATCAAAATCTGGGGAACTACTTCTGTTATAACTGTTGGGAGGTCTGAAATTTAATTCCCTTTAGAATCTAAGTGCCAATCACCCAGCCTATAAAAAGTGCCATTTGATGCATAGATTCTACAGTACTTGACATATGCAGATCTCTTAAGTTAATGATAGAAATGCTGATTAAAGGTGACTGCAGCATTTTTCAAAAGTGCCTTGGAGGTTAAATCCATAATAGTATAGGAATTAGCAAGATATATGAATACATTTCATTTCTGTTCCATATATAAATATCCATCAACTTCAGTCATTCAATATTAAGCAGTAACAACATTTTTCTTATAAACTTCTACTTTTTGTTGCTTCTAATACGTTTGCTGAAATATATTTTGTTCTACCAGTACACAGGTTTCAGTGTAAAAGCCCATATGATGCAATGATTGAGGCGCTGGGTTAGGATCAAGGCAACCCAGTTGGTTCTGGTTCTTCCTTAAGCACAGAAACCAGCCAGGTGACCTTTCAGCATATCACCACTTTTGAGCCCAAATCAGCATCATGCTCTACGTCAGGGGTGTCAAACGTGCATCCTTACAGCAGCATTAGGTGATGTATCACGACTTTCCCCCCCTTCGCTAAACTGGGTGTGGGCGTGGCCAGAGCATGACACATCTGGCCTGCGGACCACGAGTTTGACAGCCCTGTTCTACGTTAAGGTGGCTGCAGAATTAAATTCCTGATGTATCAGGCATTGACAGCATTACTGTAAGGATTCCAGTGATTGCAGTGCAAATGAAACAAACTCAGCAAGACAAAGAGCAACTGCAGGTGTCAGTGCATAATAATGCCATTGATTATGCACTGCAGATAGGAGTTTAGAAATGTCATGGTGAGGATAGAGTAAGGCTGAGTTCAATGAGTGAGGTTCAATTGTCCTATTGCACAACCCTCTCCAGAAAAAAATAAAGAAAAAAAAGAGACATGACTTTTTTTTTAAACTGCTGGATTCCTGGGAAAATCTGAAAAAGAGTTTCTTTCTGCTTCATCTGTAACGGTTTATGTGCTTTTAATATGGTTCCAGTAGTTCTCCAGTTTTTTTGTGCCTCCTGGTTCCCTTATATTACAGGGACACTCCTGCTGCCACATACAATATAGTAATTCAATTCTTTTGGGAACTTTGGTTAAAAACAACAACAACAACAGCGTATGTGAAGGTATGACTAATTTTTCTGGCAAGCGTATACTTGACTCATGCAAAACAGGTCCCCTGCATTTTGCCCCACTGGTTCTATTTAATTTGTTGAAAGAGAAATTGTTTTCAAGCAGTATTTCAAAGCAGAAGAGAATTTCGGAAAAATCTTTCTGGGTGGACCATGTCTTTTTTTGCACAGTTTGAGATGTTAGGGATATTTCTGTAAGGAACATATGGGTTTGTGTGTGTGTGTGTGTAGGTAGGTAGGTACAAACCTGATAGTCAATTAACTAACTATAAAAAAATAAAAGAGAAAACCACATCATGCAACAATAAATTAAGTTCAAAATATTACCAAGAGTAATTTTTAAAAACTTCCAAAACGTTCCAAGTAAAACAGTAAAAAAAAGAAAGAACCCACATTCTTGATTAAAGAAACTTTTAAGGAGTTGCAAAGCCATTTTTGTCCCATTAGTAACAATACCTGGTTTAGCTGAGTGAGACCCATGTTCCAAAGCTTTGAAGTGCATCAATACTCAAACAGGCTGGATGATGTATGTTTAGTGTTGACTCTATATATGTTGTTGAACACTTTCTATTATTTCTTTTTTTAGTCTTGTCTGTGATTTTTGTCTTTCTTTTTTTTATTATCTTTCTGGTTGTTTATTTTATATGCAACATCTTATCTTTGAAATAAAAAAAAAATGAAAAAATAAAGTGGATCAACCTAAAAAATGGTATGAAATGTATCACTTTACATTAAATGCACATCAAAGATGAGAATGGGTTTCCTCTATCCTACTTTAGATGTGTAAAAGAACAAAGATATTGTTGATCAGATACCAGCAAGCTCTCTCCAGCCTGATCTAGAATGGGAGTTGAACCCCATTGGTTAGTTACTGTTTAGTTTTTGGGCTTTGGGTTTTGGTTTATGTTCTCCTTTCTTCTCCTGATATATTTTGCTTTCTTTTAATGTCTACTTATAAAACGCCGAGAGTTGCCATTAATTGAGCACCTTTGAAATGGACACAATAAAGTATTAATTAAACTACTGGGACCAGAACTGGATATCCCTCCCTAGGAATTTGCATATCCCTGAGACCGAATATGAGTCCAATCCCTACACTTTCCTAACCCTGATAAGTTCAGGCTATTTGGCAAAGGCAGGCTACTTAGTAATGCTATCCAAGGCAAATAATTAAAGTATTTATAAGTGGTTCCATACAAGAAGCATTTGTAACAACTCAGAATTTAGTATACAGACATTAAAGAGCCTTGAAGAATAATCTGCATTGTCCAAATAATTTGAGAAAATTTAGATCTTCAACCCTTTATTGATATAAAAGTTCATCAGGTTTTCCTCCCATAGCTTTTTCTCTGTGAATTTCAGTTCCAAGATCTGAAACTGTAAATTAAAGCACTTATTCAATCTGTCAGGCAGGCAGGGAAACATAGATATAGTAATCAGTTGGCCTGGAATCTGGTGTCTATTGGGAGTCCTGGAATAGATCTCAGCAGGCTGGGCACTGTGCACCCACCCATTCTACAATACTGTGATTATGGCAGGTAGGTGGTTCACATAAGTGAACATTTCAGATATGCAGGAGTCCAGAGTAATATGTAGTATGATTTACTCAGATTTGTCAAGATGCTTAAAATAATAGCATGATTGGTATATTGTGCCACTGCCTTGTCCTTCATGCTTTCTGATTCGGAGACCTTTACAGAAACACTATTTTGAAGAAAAGACTTGGAAATAATTAAATACAATCATATATACTTTCTATATTCATAGAATATAGACGGTTTCTACAACTCCTGGCAATCTTCTACCCTACTTATAGACATTTTTTTTTAATTTAATCAAAATGAAAGGGAAACAAGATGGCATTTCATACCCTTCTATTATCATATGATTTGAGGCATTACCTGGTACCTTTCTGTTATACTGGAATGTAACTATGGTGGTTCTCAATCAACAGACTAGTAATTAAGACAATTGCAATCCAATATATCTGGAGAGTAAGGGAAAGTTGGCCTACATTAAGTCTTACATTAATTTATTAAATTAATACATTTTAAACTTAAAATCAAACTACAATTTCTATGGTATGTAGAAGTCATGGTACCTTTAAGGTATAAAACATAATGTTTTTTTAACCATACCTGTAGGATACATATATCAATCATAAAATGTTAAGTGGCTCAATTAGTGGCAGTCTGGTCTGTAATGGTTAATGCATCAGGCTAAAAAACTGATGAATTCTAGGCCAACCACAGGGAAAAAGGCCAGCTGGTGACTTTAGGTAGACCCTTTTCTCTCAACTCAGAGAAGAAGGAATTGGCAAGCCATTTCTGAAAATCTTGCCAAAAAACTGAACTTGCTAATGTATTAACTGGGAATCAAGACTGGCTTGAAAGTACAAATTGCCTTTTCTTTTAAAAAGCATAACTCTTCATTTGGCTGACAATCATATCTTCTCCAAAGAGATTACTGAGGTGTATAAAATATAATCTTTGTTCATGAACAAGTGTATAAAACATTTTTCTCCATTACTAGATTTGTGGCTATACCTTCAAATTTCATTCTAGAGATTTGTTGAATGTTGCTTGGAGAAGATCTCTCTCCCTCCCTCCCTCCCTCCCTCCCTCCCTCTCCCTCCCCCTCTCTCTCCCCCTCCCTCTCTCCCTCTCCCTTCTCTCTATCACACTCTCTATCACTCTCTCTATTTCTATCTCTATCTACACACACACACACACACACACACACACATTCATTAGTCAGATGCTTACCAACAGGAGGGGATGACATATATATCCCATTGTTGTTCCACTACAATTGGTATTTTAAAACATACTACATCCAACCCAGAGGTAATTTTGAGCCTCAAATGCCAAAAACCCTTGATAGACTTGTCCTCCATCAATTTATCCAATATCCTTTTAAAGAAATCCATATTAATAACATGTGATGCAAGGCATTATGTAGTATAATTAATTATGCACATGTATGATTATGCACAGAATTGTAGTTTTCTGCCCATTTTTAACCTCTTTCCAACTAGTGACTCAAGACAAAAAGGAATTAAGAGATGAATAGAATAGCCAGGAAATTATGGCTTGTTAGTTTTATCAGGTAATAGCTGAGTGTAATTTCAGTATCCACAATGTCCCATTTTAAAGACCTATATACTTGGAATACGGTGTCAGAAATTTTATCACATGGTAATTATTTTTTTTCAAATCATGAATCTTCTGAACCCATTAGCAATTTATTTAATTTTTAATTTAATTTTAATTTAATTTAATTTTAAAATATTATTAAAGAGGGGAAAGAATGCTGATGGTTTTCAGTTTTCAACTTTACTGGGACCTTGGAAGCTAACTCTTCTGGATAAAAGTTATAAAAGTTTTCAGCCTGCATTCTTTAGAGAAAACTCAGTTTTCCTAATAGATGAATGAGAATTACATTTTCTTCAAAATGTTTATTCAACTATCTTAATGTTATAATTTTTATTTGCATTGTATACATGATATGGATACCACAACCAGTTTTGTTATTAATTTCTTCTTCTTCTTTTTCTTCAGCGTTTGTCTCGCGCTCTGGCGAGGTCCGCTAATGTCCTTGAGTACTGCTTCCACGCCTCTCTGTCTGCCACGTATGTCGGGTCTGCCTTCGATCTCTAGATCGGCCTTGATCGTGTCCATCCAGCGTTGCTTAGGTCTACCACGCGGTCTCGCTCCTCCGACAATCACCTTCATCGCAGATTTGATGATGGATTCTTCCTTGGCGCGACTCACATGGCCGAACCATCGTAGCCGGGACTGCCTCATGACCGTGGGGATGGGCACGGTTGAACCGTCTGCGCACTTCTTCATTCCTGACGCGATCGAGTAGGGTGAGGCCTACCGACCATCGGAGCATTCGCATCTCCATCGTCTGGAGTCTGCTTTGACTTCTTTGGTCGTCGGCCAGCACTCTGCGCCGTATATGGCCACGGGCGCACCACAGAGTTATAGATTTTCGCCTTCAGGCGCATCGGCATCTTCATCTCACAGAGGACGCCCGTGACGGACTTCCATTTGCCCCACGCTGCGTTGATCCTGGCTGCCACCTCAGTTTGTAGTAGGCCTTCTTCCCCAAGAGTAGTTCCCAGGTACTTGAAGGTGGAGGCACGCGGTAGCTCCTGCCCGTTCACGTGGATGGAGCCTGTCGTTTCGTTGTCAGTGGTCAGGTATTCGGACTTCTTTAGGTTCAACCGAGCCCGAACTGCTCGAGGCGGTCGTGCCACTGTTGGACTAGGTGCTCGAGTTCAGCCTTGCGCAGGTTGGCCAGGAACACATCATCGGGCGTAGAGCAGCGTCCATGGGGCGGGCGTGTGCAGGTCGTGTGTAATTGTGTCCATCACCAGAATGAACAGCAGTGGTGAGAGAGCAGAGCCCTGGTGTACGCCGACGGTGATATTGAACTCCTCTGATATCCCAGCTGCCGCTTTTACACGGCTTTTGTGACATCTGTATAGGAGTTGGACCCATTGTACGAGTAGCTCGGGCACGCCGTGATCTCGCAGTGCGTACCAGATGAGATCGTGCAGGACTCAGTCAAAGGCCTTTTCCAAGTCCAAGAAGGCGGTGTGGAGCGGGATTTTCTTCTCTCTGTGAGCCTCCATCAGCATCCGCACACCGAAGATGGCATCGGTGGTGCCGCAGTTCTTGATGAATCCGGCCTGGTTGACGCTGATGTCGACAATGTCCCGAATGCGCTTATCGAGGACGCGTTCGAAGATCTTCATAGTGTGTGACAGTAACCTGACCGGTCTGTAGTTGGAGCAGTCCGCTGGGCTGCCCTTTCCTTCCAGATCGGAACAGTGGTGCTGCGGTACCAGTCGTGTGGCACTATTCCCGTGGAGACGATGTTGTTGAACAGCTCGCACAGCCACAATGCCGAGCCCGGTAGTGCCTTTTTCCAGAAGTCGGCAGGGATGTCGTCTGGTCCTGTTGCCTTACCATTTTTCATGGCCTTGATGGCGCGGTGACCTCGCTGGCGTGAATGCCTGAGACTGGGCCTTCGACGGGTCACCTCGCGGGGTTCGTGGGTGTGGGAACTCCTCGGTGAGATCTTCTCGAGTATTGCCGCCACCTCTCGGCAGCGTCTCTGGGGTTGACGATCAAATTTCCCCTTTCGTCGTTGATCCCATGAAACTGGTCAATGTCCAGGGTCTTCCTGTGTCTGCTTTTGGCTAGGCGGTAGATCTCATTCTCGCCTTCTCGCGTGTTCAGCTTCTCGTAGATGTCGTCGTAGTGGGAGCTTCTGGCTGTCGCTACTGCTTTCTTGGCTGCCTTTTGGCCGCCTTGTACTCGCAGAGCTTCTCGCTGGTCTTGTCCTGAAGAAAGGCCTTGTAGAGCCGTTTCTTCAGGTGCACGGCATCTTGTACTTCCGGTGTCCAGAGCCATGTATCTCGTTCGATGCGTCTCCGTCCTGGCTTGGTACAACCAAGCTGTTGGCAGCCGGCAGTGTGAACAGTGCTCTTCAGCATGGACCACGCTTCCTGTGGCCCGTCGACCATCTGCAGGAACTGCTCCGGTTTGATGAGGGGTCCCGCCATCTTCTTCTGGTTCCACCACTTGATTCGTGGCTGGTCTGCATTCTTTTTGTCAATCTTGGTCTTGGGCTTGCTGATCCTGATCTTCGCCATCAGCGGCCTGTGCTGACTGCTCGATTGTACGGGTACACCTTGGCGTTGAGCACGTTTTTAGCGGCTCTTCGTCGTGCGATGATGTAGTCGATCTGTGTGTGGTGGTTCCCATTTCTGCTATGGTAGGTGAGGAGTTGGGGTTCTCGCCAATGAAGCAGGTGTTCGTGATGGTCATATCATGGGAGTCGGCAAAGTCCAGGATCCTCTGGCCATTCTCATTCATATCGCCTGTGCCGTGTCCACCGTGGCACTGGTGTCCGTTTTGTCCCGCCCTACATGACCATTCAGGTCGCCAGAGATGATGATGTCGTCTTCATATGGGATCTGCCTGAGTTGGATGTCGAGCAGTTCCCAGAAGGTATCCTTCTCCTCCTCGTGACATCCGGTCTGAGGGGCGTGGCGGACAAGATGTGTAGGCGCTGCCTCTCGGTCGCTACGACGATTATCATCAGTCGTTCTGTGAGGCGCTTAACTTCTGCCACGGAGCTTTGCCAGCTGGGACTGACAACCACAGCTACACCGCCGCGGTTTTCCTTACAGCTGGTGTATATGATCTTATAGCCGTCTATAGTCGTAGCCTTGTTGCCCTTCCAGCGAGTTTCCTGGAGGCAGCAGATGTCCAGCTTCCTGTCTCGCATGGTCCTGGCGATCTCGGTCGGCGTCCAGTCAGCGAATCCACGTTCCAGGTGGCCACCTTGAGCGCTGGCAATCCTCTGTTCCCCGCTTGCGATTTTTCACACGGATCGGGTAGTCTCCGTGCGCGTCAGACCCGGACGCGGCCGTCATAGCTTTCTCACCCGGTGCAAGTGCGCCGTGCTTTCCGCGTGGACCATTTCGTTGATTTTTGACGCAGGCCAATGGTCTCCTGCGCCCGTCGGTTCCCCGAACGCGGTAGCATTGGGCGTGTGTTCAGTAGTGGACGTTTCCACCATGTTGATGCAGCATTTGAGTACTCCAGCCGGCCTGTCGCGTGGGCCTGTCGTCGGAGGGTCTGCTCTCAGTTACGGTCAGCGTTTAACGGCTTCGCGCATCCAGGGACACCACTTGGAGGTGGCAGACCGCTCGTCCCCCAGTTTTGTTATTAATTTCATATCTAGTAATAAAATATGAGAACAAAAGAATGTAACTTTTGCAAAACAGAAATTGAATATTATTATAAAAATTAATTAACAGAAATAAAGATAATAAACAAACAGCAGAACAAACTCTCAAGCTGGCCATTAATTGAATATCTATGCCTGCACTTCTAAGAAAGTGTTAAAATAATGAATTTGACAGACTCCCATTCTTAAGTTTTAGAACATAGCCTCTAACAGAGGCATAAGTTCTTTTATCAGCTGAAACATATTCTTCCATATTATTGGGGTCTATGACTGGAATCTAAACAGGCCTTCAGTGGGGTCCACAGTGGGAATCAAAAAATCAGGTTGGCCACAATTGCAAATTTCAAAGCTCATCTTTGTATGTGCATGTGAGGACACATGGCAAAAATGGTGGAACTTAAGTCACATAGTTGCTATTTCTTTTTGTACCTACTTCCCCTGTGCAAGTCCCTACATCTTTTGTGAAGTGGGAAGGGAATAAGGTGCTTAAGAGCTGCCCCTTTCACTTTCACGTTGAGTATTTTTTCAGGTGTCCATATTTATGTACTTAACATGTTTGCAGGATCATTTTCCTTAAGTACACTAGGGCTAATAATTAAAAAATAATAACCAAACACCAAAATGATAACATCGCAAAATTAAAAACAGAATTAAAGCTAGCAAAGTGATAAAACACAAACAGCAAATAGAACAAAAAAGTATACATAAATACATAGACAAATACACACATACACATAACACTTGGTATAGTTATGCGTGTTTGCCTTTGTTATTTTATTCATACTTATTTTGCATTAAATTATTTATATTTGCTTTGCATTAAATGAGAAGGTAATATTGCTACTTAGAATGTAGAAGCAGGGGGATAAGTATTCAAGACAGTTTACAGATTCATTAATTTTAGGAATTCATATAGATGACGTATACAGCTATGCTGAAATATTGTTAGCAACATCATTTCCAAGATGGGAACCTGTATCAGCATTATAATATTTTATTATTCCTAGATGTGATCTTGATTCATGTTTATGTGCTTTTTCCATGAACTTAGCATGCCTTTTCTTCCCACATTTTATTTCTGGGCAAGCCTTGGCTGTAATGCTGGCATTTTCATGTAACTTCTTTTCTTTCATCTCTACTGCCAAGGAAAATTAGTAGCTGGCCAGAAGCTACCTGTGATTCCTCCCAGTGGTGTTTAATGGATAGCAAAGGGCACCGGCATGAAATGACTCGTGCTTCAGAATTGCAGCTGACAAAGAATCAAAGCTCCATTATGCCCATGTATACTGTATACAGACATTATACAAACAGTGGGTGTCTGGGCAAAAAAGTCTGGTTGATGCCTATACTTTAAATGAATCGGAAATTGTAAGATGGCATAGGTCTAAGTACGATTCCTGTAAACAGATGCTGATATAGTTGCTTTCCATGGCATAAACACTATTTCTTCAGAATATCGACAACTGAATTTCTTCATGGACACATTATGCCTCTTCAGTGATTGCTAAGTGTTTACAGCCACAATAATGCTCTTGTTTATGGTCTGCAGTTTCTCAATCCTCTGTAATTTCCATACAGAAGGCCAACTCTCAGGTCTGCATATATTTACATGTTTTACTTGTAAGCTTTTAAGCATCAAATTATATAAAATAGAGGTGAGACCTCTGCCAGTTGAGCCTTCCCTTTCTTGTTCCCATTGTGCTGGGACTTGGCAAGATAAATAAATAAATAAGGATGCAAATTGGTACAAAATAAATGATAGCTCATATTCCACAGGTTTGTATTTTGCTGACCCCCTTGCCACTTTAGCTCTATTGCTGTATGAAAGGTGTCCATGTTTTGGTCCCCTTGCCAATGGCATGACAAGTGGATGCCTTCTAAATGCATTGAGCTGTCAAAGACACATTACTTGCTGTGGTGCCATGCTTAGGATACAGCAACCTCACATCAAATGTTTTGCAAAATTGTTATGAGCTTTATTTGAGCAGAATTGTACTCTGGGACTTCCACTGAATGTAATTAATAAAACTGTTATGTAACCGGTTCCCTATCAGAATAGTAATTATGAAGGGGAAAAAATAGTCTGTTCAATCAACCAGGATGACAAGTAAAATGAAAGAAAAGAAGTAAGGCCACTCTGACCAAGACTATAACTTAAAAGGATTCCTCAATGAAAGCAGGGAAAACTCTATAGATTTCTTGGAGGAGGAGGAGGAGGTTCAAATGGTTGGGGCTTCAGGTTGCACATCCCTGTTTTAAAGAGTGGATGAATATTAATTTATAAGTGGAAGCTTTTATTTTGCCATTCATTAAAGTTTTGTAGTTATTTTGTACCTTCTTTGCTTTACAATTTTATCTTACAACCTCAGGTTCTGCTCTTAAGTAATACACAAGTAATTATAATAAATAAGTATAAATTGAACAGAAAATCTCCACAAAAATACCAAAACATGCTTTAGTTACTGATACTGCCTGAAGAGTTATCTGTGATCCTCCCCCCAAAAAACACCTTTAAATAATTGGGTCCTCCTTTGACATTGATAAAAGCCTGAATTAACTGAATAAACTGAACAGTTGATGCTCAGTTGATTCTCCTTGTCTAAAATGAAGTATTTCAACTGAGATAGCCTTGGGCCTTGTTTCCATTGATGGTGGAGATGGATGGAGAAGGGAAATGACCATTTGAATAGAAATATTGGGAGAATGTGATCCTTTATATGGTTCAATTTGCTTCAGACAACTTACCCTGGCCAACTCGCCATGGCCAAGTCATGGGACAACTTGCAATGGGACAATTCAAAATGAGATAATTTAAGAGAGAGACAAGTGAAGGGCAGTGGGCTTTTCAACCTTCTCAAGTTGGTTGGATCCTGGAGGCTGCAGGAAGCTCTAAGAGTCTATTAGTCTATTAGTCTCTCTCTTGAGTTATCCCACGTTAGTTCTATTAGTCTCTCTCTTGAGTTATCCCATGTTGAATTGTCCAAATTGTCCTGTGGTGAGATGGGTGCGGTGAGTGGACTGGGGCAAGTTGGCCATGATGAGTTGTCCCATTCCGCCTCCATATTATTTTGTCCTAAGGAAATAGACAAATTAGAAGGCAATGAACTAAGTCTCAAACAGGGTGAAAAGCTAGCGCATGATCATACCATCCAATTCCACATAGCAATTTGGCCTCCCTGTTTTTGAAACAGTAGCTTTATATACAACTTATAACAATCTAATCAGGAGCTTATTGTGATTTCTGTACCATGCAAGGTGATGGTGATGTGTAATATATCAAGTTCATTTTTATTTTAAGCAAAAGCACTTCTGGACAAAGAGCTAGTTGGAACTCCTGAATACATTCATACATTCAGGACCACCAAAAATGGAAAGAAAATTGAACTATATGCATCTCTGCAAATGAAACACCCATTAATGGTATCTTCATTTTGAATATTCAGACGACTACAGTACTTGCTCAACTATTAATTTAAGATACGTACTAGTTATTTTTAGGCAAACATGATCCTGCTGCTGCATTAAAAGTGAGAAGATCTAGAATTACAGGACCTTCCTGTTCAGAAGTAATTCTGAACACAAGATCAGACTCAAAAGAATAGTGCAACTTTGGGGCATAACTAACAAACAGACCTATTCTATAATCACTTTCACTATTCATATGATTAACAGATCTGACTATCATCCATAAGGTCTTGACATTCCAACTTTTCTAATAGTTTAGTGCAGAGTCTGAATTGCTTGAAAATCAGACAGAATCTTGTAGAACATCTTCATAATTGATAATGAGAATCATCTTATGGTTATCCAAAGAGAAGCACAATGGTCTCCACCACTCAACAGCTGACATTTTTGGAAGTTCAGAGGAGGAAGCTTTTCTGTGTTGACGGTTTTCTTACTTCTGTTGGCCTCTTCTCAATTTATTTATTGTTACAGCAAACATGGTTCAGGGAGAGTGTATAGAAAGCATAATATTTCCTAGACTTTTGTTTCTCAGTTCCCCAACTATAGCAGCAACAAAATGAATCTTTGCCTTAAACTAGCTTGCAAAAATGAATAATTGTTTCATATAACCAGGATTTAGCACAAATGGCTTTGGAATCTCTATTTGTTTACTTAGAATAGGATTTCTGAACTCTGCACTTTTCAGAGTTTTAAATAAAAATCTTTTTACTTATACATATCTGGCTCTGTCAAATGTATTTCAGTTTACCAGTAAAAGCAGCAACAACAAAAATAATAAAATTAACATTAAATAATCTGAAATCCATACACTCTTCTTTTGCAGCCATTAGGTTACATTGTAACTGCCGCTTTTTGTCTGATTCAAAAAAGGAAATACAAAACAGGTTTGGTTTAAAAATGTATTGTTAGTGGGCACTGAGTGGATGAATATGTATGAGGAATACTGAAAGCAGGAGATTTCTCTCTCTCCAAGGACCTGGCACTTCTCCTGGAAAATTCAGGCATAGAAATGGTTAATGCAAGATTTCTCTGGCTTTCATTCTGCTCACTTTAGGATCTAGCAAAGGACAGTCATATCTGATTGATATGCCATCATCAAAAAGCCTCAGAAGAATAAAATTCATAGGGTGTGTGTGTGTGTGTGTGTGTGTGTGTGTGTGTGTGGTGTATTTTTCCTGATTCTCTCAACTTATGGTCAGCCATGCAGATTACAAACCAAAGAAATCACTTTTGCCAACTGAACTGTTATGTGTGTCTAGATTCTAATGACAGAATAATGAAACTCAAATGATGTTGCTTTAAGGGAGATTTTTCTAATGGCAGGACTGTTTTTTTAAGTGTGTTATATGTTCAAAAAGCTATAGGAAACGGGTTTTTTTTTTTTTAAAAAAAAATCTTTCCAAGTCTTTCTGGAAAGAAAATCTACCTTAAGAAATTTCTTTAACAAAGAGAACATTATTTCAGACTCTAACATTTCTGTCTGCCTATTATCATTAGTCATAAGCTAAGCCCTGCACTAAATGTCTACTGAGCACAGATAATGTTCATTTTGTCTGGAAGACAGGTTGCCGCCTGTCAAGGAGAGATGGAATAAATGACAGGTTCGGACTCTCTGCCTTGCAGGCATATTAGGCTAAGAAATCGCCAACATGATGAAAAATTATTTTGTCAAAAAATTGTAGGTCACCCATCATTGTCTAATGTATCTCGTGATTAATTGCTAGCATAGATCAGCATTATGTCTTTCCAGTGAATCGCTTAATTGTTGCCTGCTTCATGCTCTTAATGTAATGATGAGGCATCTGGCCCTTTCACATGTGCTTTCAAATGCCAGCATTGCATCCAGGTTACAGGAATGGGGATGTTAAACTTAAAGAACTCATTGAAATGAGAACTTCCAGAAACCCTTTCTTCTCCTTTTGTTTCTTTTTTTCCCTCTTCGTCTTCATGGCAAGGCACACGGTAGGCTGCATGGTAGTGTTAATGTATGTAGATTTTATTTCTGATGAGTGATTATTTGACTGCTCATTTTACGAAGATTTATGGTGTGCTTTCTATCTCCTGACTGCAGCGCTACTCTTATCTTTAATAAAAGAGATGAGGACATTAATCAGCCTTTGTCAGGAGTCCTGACTAAGACATTAAATGTACTGTATAGGATAGGTAAACACGCTCCAGATCCTTCTCTACTCCAGTAGATCAGGCAAAAAAAAACACTCATTATATTTATCATAATTTCACATCTGCTGTTTTTGAAGCAATGTACCATGAGGCCATAAACTGTATTACAACTATGCATAAATTCAACTGATTTGTGACTGGAGCAACTAATTCCTAAAGTACATTTTAGAAAAACAAGCAGTGAGCCCTGAAATTGCAATTCCATAAAGGCACTAAATTACTGACTGAGGATTCAAGAATTTGCTTGATGTGATTTTGCAGTGACCATTTTATAAAAAGTGACAGTGTGCCTGTGATTGAGTCAATAAAATAAGGATGAATGAGCCATACACTCAAACAAGATTAAAGAGGAAGACAATGACAGAGGACAGATGCATGGGATATAAATAGAAGAAAGTATAACATTTCCCCTCCCCAAAATAGCATTAGGATATGACTATTAATAATGGGAAAATTAATTTGCACTGATCATTTTAATGCTGGTAGTAGTAAATGTGTGTCAGGAATCCAACATGAGCACCTTAGTTTTAGTTTAGGACAGGTAGAATGATAAGGGATAATAATGCATATAATTGATGAGAAGAAGACTGAAGTAACCCTTTTAAAATATGACATACTGAGTTAAGCTGTCTGAAGCTTTAAAAATTGGGATTAACACAGGCAATTGCCTTACTTTGCAAGTGGATTAAATGGGAGGGAGAAAACAATCAAATGACTTGTAAGAAATATATAATATTACACTTCTCCTGAAAAAAAAGCAGATGCAGGCTTGCAGAGCAGAAATTGGATTTTCTGTTTTGCTATCAATGTTATGACGTCTATTCTGATCTTAAATGCACTTTGCTTAGGTGTGTGGATTTGCTTCTAAAGAATTGTTCAGCTTTAAACATTGAAACTGGAAATAAATCTCATAATTTTTATTATCATTAAAATAATATTAACGCCTGTGAAATGGTACAAAATAAAATGCAGAAAGAAATAAGAAAATATCCCAGTTTGGGATATTAATGATAGGGAAAGTACCAGTCAATTACTGATAATAAAAAAGAGAAAGAAGGGATGACTTGGAGAAACATTGGAATTAGTTATATGGTTAGTGCAATTAGTCATTGTAAGTATGTTGCAACAAATGATTTTTTTAAAAAGACATTGCATAGACCTTTCAATTTCTTCAGGATATCTGAAATTAAAGAATTCAGAAAGTGCATCCAGATAATGATGAATTGTATGTTGCAAGCTATGGGTTGTTTGGATTTTTCAAGCAATAAATATAATTCATGCATACTCAAAAGAAAAAACAGGGTCATGACTCTTCCATAATTACAGATGGAAACTTATTAAGGAGAAAGAACTAAAGAGAAATGTCCTGAGAGTGAGAATAGTTAATCTGTGGAATGGCTTCCCTTTAGAAGTTGTGGTTGCTCCATCCTGGAGCCTCTTAAGAAGAGATTGGACAGCCATTTGTCCAGAAAAGGAAGCACATGTATAAAGAGATACCAGGTAGCTTTTCTCTTTCAGTGTGTGGATGCCAGGCTTTTCAAGATGCCTTCATTTTGAAATTAAATTCATACTGCTATTTTTCTCAGCAATAAAGTATGGTGAAAATGAGAAAGGAGCTTTCAATGGCAGTAGCATCATCATCTTTTTACCACTTTTTGTCCTAGTAGCATAAAAAGGTGGAGGGAAAAGGACATTCACAGGGTAGAACAAATGACTTACATTTGCTCAGAGATCCTCATGGACTATTTATGAAGGTTGGAATATATTGGAGGTTGAAGCAATGAGAAAAGAAGCACACATAACTGGTACTTGGTTATCTACTCATTCCCATTTACCTACTACTCATTCCCATTTACCTATTAATGCAGTCTATGATACAATATCAGCTACAAAATATTGCTCCTTCACCACTATCTTCCATCCTTATGCCCGCATTACTAAGAAAGCAGCCTATATACATGTGCAAGCTCCAGTCCAGTGTTTATGTGACCTCAATGACTCAGAGAGGTCATTGAGTTGCCCTCTATAACTCTGTGCAGACCAGACCACAGAGTTCACCTTGTCTATCAATGTTGGATTTAAATGTATGATTTAAAATCCAATTCTGGAATTCAGTTTTCCAGTAACATAATACATTACTATATATTATAATAATTATAATTACATATTATAATAATTATATATTGTTTATATTATAACATCGTGATATCTTAGAGCAAGAGGAACATGTTTCTTGCTCCAAGATATATGAGCTATTTTTTTTGTCAAAATATCTGAAGTGACTTGCCAGCGAGACACTTGCAAAACAGATAAAATAAAAGGCCACAAACTCCACAAGATCAACCAAAATGACTATTAATATAAAACAAACAGTGGAATTATATGAATACAGAAAGATTTGCAATCAGTAAATCAGATAAACTACATAGTGAATGAAATATTGTAACAAAATTAATAATAGTTTTGGATCACCTACAAGTTCAATGCTGTGGGTCCAAAACAGGTGACCCAGAGACCCTTAGCAAAAAATCAGTATGTACAGAGATAAAGACATGTCATTTTTTTTTATTTCAGAGAATTTGGTAGTTAGTAGCATATACTCTTATGTTTACTTTTTATGTCACAATTTTTCTAAAAATTAAAAGAAGCCCATAATCTGCTGGATTATTAGTGACTTTATCTTAATCTTAATCCAATCCCCCCTCCATAATTTCCATGGTGCTATTTGTATTCTTCACTACCACTATATAGTTAAGATTGTCATTGTCATTGAGCTACCCTCTGTAACCAAACCCTGGTTAGTCATGGCCTTATATAAAATCACAGAACCAATATAATGCACTGTGTGTTGTTGTATTCATATTTATATTCCAACATGTATACTTGAACCTCATTTATATTTTTATATTTTTATATTTTATATATATTAATAATTTATATATTATATAATTATATATATATATATATATATATATATATATATATATATATATATATATATATATTATATATAATTATTATATATTATTTATATATTATATATAAATTATATATATATATATATATATATATATATATATATATATATATATATATATATATATATATATATATATATAATATATATATATATATAATATAATATAATATATAATATATAAATTATATATATATATATATATATATATATATATATATATAATATATATATATATATATATGTATATGTATATATATATATATAATTTATTTTATATATTATTATATTTTATATTTACAAAGTTTTCAGTCTGCTACATTTTTCATTGTCCTGAATAATTCCATTTTAAACCAGACAGCCAAAAGTCTAAATCTAAAATGTCTAAATCTAAAAGCCCTAGATTTTTGTCACCCTTAAAGAGTAACACACTATTATTTGAGTCAGAAGTTCATTGTAATGGGAGAACTATCACTTGAATTCTATTCCTTATACAAGTGAAAAGATGGGGGCGGGGAGCTTACTAATTCACTTCATTTAATTTTATCCTCATTGCTATCTTTAGTTTTTCTTTTAAATTGAGAGGCCAAATCTAGGAGATTAGACTTTCCCCTAAAATCTTGTTTATTCTATTTTATCTAGAGCAAGCAACTGTACCCCATTTTGCACATTCTTCTCATTTCTATTTTAAACATCCATTTTGCTCTAGTGATTCATATATACTTACTTTCTGATCTCTAGGAAAATCATTTTGGTCATACTTTCTTCCACTCTGCAAGGCAACTTCTATTTTACGAAGTATTCATCTCACTATATCAGTGCATGAGGCTTATTAGAACCTGTATAACAGTGCATAACAGTACATCATTTTCTTTGTGATCTTGGTTGCTATGGGCATTTCAAATATATACTTGCAACTTTAAAATGACTACTTTGAGTTATATTTATTTTATACTTTAGAAGGAATTATTTATCACTAATAGAAGGAGTCCCAAATCCTGAGCCTTTGCTTCTTTGAGTGGATTCTGTAGCTTTATGAAGCAAAGTCAGAACAGACCAAGTTACCCACATTAATTCAAGTCTGTTATAAGATTTAGAACTTCTAGGTACTGAAGAAAAATAGACATTTTTGAACAAACAAATACATGTTAAATAAATAAAAAACTACTTTCTATCTATCTATCCACAGTGTGGAAAAAGAAGTTGAGTGACTGATGAGTCTACTTTTAAATCCCCCCAAATGGTTTATCAGGACTTATTAAGTTGAATATAGATGAATGCTAAGAATTTGCCTGTAATGCCAAATCATATGTATATTAAAATTAAAGGAGCTCAGACTCCAACTTCCTAACTATATCTTTGGTGAATTAGATTTCCACAATTGTGTGCCATTTTCATGCCTATGTTGTCCATCAAAAATAATAAGTAAGAATAAGGAATATTCTCTTAACATTCCCAAGTCTGTCAAACCTCCCTTTGTACCTATCACCCTGAAATTTGTCACATACTATTGAAGGGACAGTTAAACTGGCAAAAGCCTTGAAATTCTATCTAAAGAATAAAAGAATGCAACTACACAACAAATTAAATCTTCAAAATTCCTGGATATACTTTTCCTTAAATTGGGCAACCACTACTCCCTGGGAAGCATTCACATGGTTTCCAATGCATATTATTTTCTGTTAAAAAAATTATAGCATAATACCTGATTTTTAGGGCTTCACAGACTCAAGAAGCAGTTTCTTAAATTTGATACTGAGTTTGGTCCAAGTCAAAGCAAAGCAAGCAGCCTCTGGTTCAGAGTGAGTCACAATCAGCTATTCTTTAAAGTGCCAAACCAAATATTGTGTTTTGTTTGTTTCCCTGGAAAACAGAGTTGAGACCTAGGCTTCTTCATATTTCAAAACCCTGAACACTTTCCTTCTGTAGGTACAGACAGAAATTCAAAAGAAAACTAGAAAAGTGTATGGTAAACCTCAGGTTAACACTGTGAAGGTATGCACACTTATCCATGCACTTATGTAGAAAAATATACATGAATAGATTAACAAGCAGTGCCAACAGGAATTTGGCAATAGAGTTCCCTGAGAGAGTTTCAGAAAATTTCTAATTTTTATTTTATTTTAAGTAGACATGAGGTATTTGGTTGACTTGAAAACAAAGAGAAGAAGAACCAAGTGAAGCTGAATGGTCAAAACTTTGTACTTATGAGCTGGAATGTTTGTGGTTTTATTTGTGGTAAAAAGAACTTGTGTTATTTTGCAGTCAGTGTATGTTTCTATTAATGTTTGAGGAAAATGTACAAAGATTGGAGTAATGAATAACCACATTTCAGTTCATAAGAAATGATAAAGATTTAATTCACCAAAGCATTGCAACAAGAGATGGCAGAGGAGGAGAATAAAGTGAAGAAGTAAAGGATCAAGGCTAGTGCTGAAAGGGACTTCCAGGAGCAAGAAGATATTCTGTCCTGTTTGAATTCTGAAATGACTTTAAGACCTTGGCAGAAGAGGAAGAAGAAGGAAGCAGTGTTGTGTGGGGAAAAGGATGGATCTCTGAAGAAGATACAGCCGCACCCTGTAAGATGACAACATATTATGGCTGTTCACTAGTTACTATGACAAATGGAAACCAACCTGGGCATCCAGACCAAATGCTTCATAAAGTATGCCAATTGGCAGGAACAAGAATTAGGGTTATGAATAAAAGGGCAAGACTTATCAAGCCCATTGGCAATTATATTCTCTTATTAATCCATGTGGAGACAAAGAATACTGCCAAGAGGAGTCATGACTATGAAAACCTAGAAAGAAAGTTTGATAATGCTTTTATCCAATCTTTAAATCCCTGGAGAAAGAAAAGAGAGGGAAGGATATTACAAATGAATGGGTTTATAAACAAATGAACGAATGACTAGAAGTGTTGATATAATGAGCCTTATTTTAATGAAAAATTGTAGTGGACATTGAAATAATCCATTTCTGGTCAGAAATCTAATTAAATGAACTTCACAGAACATCTGGATTAAAATAAGTGGAGGAATAAATAAAAAACAATACTGGTGTTTTGTCATTTGGCTAGCCAATGAAAGGGAGCATATAAATTATGCATTCCATATTAAGACTAAAGATCTGAAGAAGTGGCATGGAATGATCTGTTAGATTCGACCAGGGGAAAAGTTTATTTTCAGCCATGGAAAATTACTATCCCAGCCTAAATCTTACAGCATTGTTATGAAAGAAAATTGAAGGAGGGAGTGCTATATTTGATGAAATATAAATCTTCTGAATTAAATAGATAAATAGGCAACTCTAATGAAAATTGGAAGTTGCTCTGCTAAGTATGTCCATTTGCCTCCTTGACCACTTTCTTCTGTGGAAGGTAGAGGAAGGCACGTCTTTGACCTGATTCTAAACAAGGAAAATACAATGAAAGAAGTGGATGTGGCATGAACACTGAATAAATATGGACATATAATGCCAAATGAACTTCAAGAAAGCAGATTTTAATAAATCTAGAGAAATTAAAAATCGGGTTCCAGGGCAGCAGGCTGTAATATTTGTATTATCTGCACTTCTTCCTGACCTGTATACTGCATGAGCTAGAAAGAGGGCTGTGAAAATATCCACAGACCCTCACATTCTGGACATAAACTGTTTTAACTTCTTCCCTCAAGACGACACTATAGGGCAGGGATCCCCAACCTTTTCGCGCCGCGGCCGGTTCCGCGTCAGCTGGGCGCCAGCGCCCGGTTCCAGCGTCAGCTGGGCGCCGATCTTTTTGACGAAAAATCACTTCGGTGACATCACCGGAAGTGATTTTCGTCAAAAAGATGGCGGCGCTGCTGCCTCTGGTGAGCTTTTTCGGGTAGAAATGGCTTTCTACCGGAAAAGCTCACCAAGCGCTGGCACCGCCATCTTTTTGACGAAAAATTGCTTTTACCAAAAAGATGGCGGCGCCCAGCAACCAGCGGCCCGTAGGCTTGTCCGTGCTGGTACCGGTCCGCGGACCAGCGGTTGGGGACCCCTGCTATAGGGCATTCACACCAAAAAACAACAACAACCAGCCACAAAGACAGTCCTCCCCACCCATGCTCTCACTCTGCTAAACAACTAATTCCCACAACACAAAGTCATATTTGTCAAACATGGAAAGCATTGTAATCTGGTGAGATCATAGAATTATATATTTTCTGCAGCTGAAGGCCAGAAAGAATTGTTTTATTCCAAGCACTGAGGTAGAACGGGCTGAGTCTCGACAGTATGAAAGATCTGGGACCTGATGATCTGTTGTGATCTGTTGTGATCTGATGTGATCTGTTTTTCTTGGTCATTGTAGGCCATCTAAGATCATTGTGTGAGATAGGCAGACATGCAAGTTTTTTAGATAGAAATTAACTAAATAAAAGTAAACTTTTTAGTCAATCCTTATTAAGCAGCAAGGTAATAAAGCAATGACCAAAAAGCTTTTGGTGATTTTTTTTTTAAGTTGTGAATGATATTTCCTCTATGCTTTGCTTATGTCAATGGATAGTCACAGTATGTGCCGTCCTGCTTTTGCTGCCTTTGTTAACTAACTTGAGTTCTGCCAAGAAGTCATAACCCTGACAGCTGAATTCTGCCAAGAAAAGCACCAATTTGCTTTTGAGTTGAAGTGAAACACTTTTCACACTGGTTGTACATATTGTTGGACAACTCAGAGACTGTTATACTACTGCTTCCATACTAACTATCTTTAAAAGAAATGCAAATCAAACATTTAATAATATTTTATATTTCAAAGTTTGTGCAGTTCTGAAAAATGGGTGTATTACCATCCCCATTACTTTCATTCCATTTTGCCAAAAATGAAGTTATTTTTTGATGCTTCTGCACTATAGATGATTAAAGAAGCATCTTGAGTGTTGTGATTGAGTAACTGAATCTTATTGAGTCGTTTGAATCAGTTCCGTTTACTTTTACATGTTGACTCCCATACTTGAATTGAATTATATCTCCTTCAAATATCTCATCTCCAATTCTAATGGACTGAGACTAAGTAACATATGGTAGGACTATAGGAAATGTAATATAACTTGATTTCAGCAAAGTATTTGCCACATACTCCATGACAGGTTGATTAGCAAACTAGTTAAATGTAGCTGGATGCAATTACTAAGAAATGGATACATAGCTGCTTTGAAAATCATACTCAAAGAGTGCTCATCAATGGTTCTGCATCAGATTGAAGAAGATGTTGAATGCTATGAACCAAGGATCAATTTAGGTAGAGAAAATTTTCAAATAATATTGAATTATGCATGATCAATAATATGTAATCCAAAAATCACCTCTTTTGATAGATGAGAGGAATAGACGGAAAGTAACAGAATGCAATTTAAGAGGGAAAAATGTAAAATTTGCCATTTAAGTAATAGAATAGAATTTCAGAACAGGGGATTTCTGGCTTCGCAGTGATAAAAATCTTGTAATAGTAATAAATTATAAACTGAATATGAGTAATCACTGAGAAATGCTACAGAAAAGGAAAATAGAGTTTTAGACTCTTATCAACAGAATAATAGTTTTTAGCTTATAACTTTATTTTACATTGACTAGACTCTACCTTGTGTACTGAATCCAATTCTGGGCATCACCTTTTAAGAGTAAAACAAAATGAATCAGGTTCATATACTGTAAGAACAACAAGGATAATTAGGGACATATAAAAATAGATTAAGATAACTGGGAATGTATAGGGATAATGTGGGAATGTCTTTGAAAAGAAAATGCAAAAAGAAGATGTGATAGCACTTTTCAAATATCTAAAAACATGAAAGGACTGTTTTCTTTCGTTCTAGACTAAAATAATGCACTTATTTAAAGCAAGATTTTGATTTGAACTTTCTAGCCATAAGCGGACCAATGGAGCAATTACTCAGAGAAAAGGTGGGTTCCTCTTCACTGAATGTGTTCAAGCAGATGTTGAACAGCTATCTGTTGGGAATGTTTAATTTGGGCTCTTGCATAGAGCAGATGTGAGACTTGATGGGCTAAATATCCCCTTCCAACTACATAATTCTGAGATTCTACAAATATAGTGTATAAACTCTGGCAATCATACATATTCATATGAAAGCATGAAGAATGTGCACAAGCCGACTGCATTAGCAGGGTATTATATTTTACAATTATGTATACCTACCTATCTTTTTAAGGACTGTGAGTGAGATGGGCAGTTTTAAAATGTGATAAATAAATAAATAAATAAATAAATAAATAAATAAATAAATATTGCTTCTTTTCTCTTTAAAAATAGTGCTTAATACATGTTAATTTAAAAAGTAAACTGCATTAATGAAAAGTAGAAGTAAACACAGCACCAACATATATTTAAGAATATACATTAAATATGTTAAGCACATAGTTTACAAAAAATAATTGAAAAATCAAAATTCAAACTATTCATCAATGCTGTTTCACAAAGTAGAGAATAGAACCAATAATTTCTTTTACAATTTGGAAGAAACAGGAAGAATCTTTCCTTCCTAAGCTGAAAATAAAAATGTCATATTAATTTTCATTTTCCTATAAAATAATTCCTATAATTCCTATAAAATAATTCAATATTTTCTCTGCAGATGGGGTGTACATGTATGTGATACTTTGTCTCTGTCTCTGTCTCTGTCTCTGTCTCTGTCTCTGTCTGTCTGTCTGCTGCCTGCCTGCCTGCCTGCCTGCCTGTTTGTCTGTCTGTCTGTCTGTCTGTCTCTGTCTCTGTCTCTGTCTCTGTCTCTGTCTCTGTCTCTCTCTCTCTCTCTCTCTCTCTCTCTCACACACACACACACATCTGTGCATACTATTCAGGGTAATTTATAGGACTTCAGATTTTGTGGTAGCTTCCACTCAAGAACTAAATTGGAATGATTTTGCTTAGCTTTTCAAAATCAGCAAATAAATTGAATAATTTAACAGAAAATGTGATGTTTGGGGTAGATGATTTGAGGTGGCCTTGAAGGGTTGTAATTTGGGAGGGGCCGTTATTACAGGACTTTGGGAATGCCCATAATATTTTAAAAGTCCTTTGACTGAAAGGGGAAAAATATTTTCCAGGCAGCAAATATTGCTGATTTAGCAAATACAATTTGTATCACATGTACTGTGCTATAAAATGCTTTTTAATATGAATCACACTGCTTTGTTTTGTTTTGTTTTATTTCGAAGTAGAAGAACTATCTTTTAAAACTCTAGCAGCAAAGCATATTCTTTCTCCTTTTATCTAGCAGCACCAGTATGTAGTAGATATTATCTGCAAAGCTAACAGCCAGTGTACCTCTCTTTGTCCTCTGTGGCAGCCCCTCCCTGCCAAAAAAGGTTTGAAGTCCATGAAGAACTCTATCCTTTCTATTCCTATTATCAATCTGTGCATCGCTGAGCATTTCTCTCCCTGACCTTATTACTTTACTGAAATTAAGCTTGAAACAATCTGATGTCAGGTCCTATAGTATATCTCCTTTTATTGCCTACCTTGCTGAGAACGTCCATATTGCTAATGCTGCATCTCATTTTAGATGGATTTAACCAGATATATATTCCCTAGTTTATAGAGAATCTGATGGATTGCATTCTGCACAGAGGAGCTGTGGATCAGTCTTTTCTTGATGCATTTGGTAGAGAATTCAGAGAGATGCCCAACCAGAATTCATAGTTTTTCCTTTGGAATCAGCAAGACATCTTTCATATTCACCACCAGAGATGCATATAATTGCAGGAAGATTGATGTTGCTCTCACATTGCTTTTTCTTATTAATATCCTACTCCCATACAGTTTTGCTTGGAACTATGTCCCATTGATCTCTGTGTCACTTACTAGCATATAATATGAGGAGGAGGCTTAGTTGCAATCTCAGGGCTATGACATGTATAGAAAAGTGATAATTATGAGATAAAGAGATTTTGCTTAGCAAACGGTGATACTCTGCAAATAAGGCTAACAAGGCAATAACAGGCAAAACGTGGACTATATGCAATGCTAGGTAAGCAGATTTCTACATCAAATAGAACTTTTCTGCTCTTTCCTTCTGTTTGCCCCTTTCAAGTCTATTTTAATGGATCCTTCCTAAATTAGCAGGTTTTGAATGTTTGCAGGTAGGTTATAGAGGTGAAAAAGAATTTTAAAAAATGTATCCCTCAAAGTCCCCTACATTGGTTAGGGCTGCTAGATAATTCAGTAATATTGGATGGGTTACCAATTTGGATCTTTTGCTAACAAGAGTTGATTATTTATTTGTTGACTCTGATGTTATTTTCTTTCTTTTCCTGTGAAAATTCAAAAAAATTCATTTGTGAGAACAAATGGTGACTGAAGTTTGGTACTGTTTGAATGGAAATGAATGCACATATCTAAAAATATCTAGGAATATTTTAATTCTCTCCCAATATAGCAACATCCATGAAAGCTATATATACTAAGCAATTGATGGGGGAAATGTGTATATATGGGGAAAAAAGGGTTGGCAATGAGGGGAAACTTTATGCAAGATAGTAGCATCCCAAATAAAGGGAGTGGGAATTCTGCCATTTAAAAAAAAACACATTCCTTGGATAAAAGTAATATATCCCAGAGATCAGGCCTATCATATTTTTCCCATACAATCACCAGCTCACTTTTTGACCTTCCCTCTTTCCCCAACTCAACCCGAAAAGGCATAAAATTGAAGCTGAGCTATGGTCCACATTAAAGAACATGAACTCTGCTTAGGTCATGGTGTTTCAATTGCAGAATAGCAATCAATTAGTTTATCATTAATCAGATAATTTTTGGTTTCTTGAATATGAAATGAAAAGTAGAAATAACTTGCAGGATCATTTGCAGGAACCATCTCTCAGCTTTATAAACTAATCCTTCTGTAATGGCCCTTTTTAATATAATTTATAGGTTCATCATTACCCTTTTTGTATTAGTAATTATTTCTAAAATACCAGAGAACCATCTTTTCTCCCAAGGTTCCTCTCTGTCTCTGATTTACAGCCAGTCTCACATTGGACTCTGTCTTTCTGAGATTTGACATTTCAAAATATTTATAGCTCTTTTACATTAATGCCTTTCTCATGAATCTGAAGGTGACCGTTATTTCTTTCATTTTGTTGTAATTAAATGGATCAACTTTGGCTTTATTCTTTTCACTATTTATCTGTGCAGCACATTAAAACATTCAAATTAGAAAATGAGACACGTCCCTGTTCAGTGAGATTGGCTGCATATTTCCTAAAAACACAAGCCATCTACAATGCACTGGCTAAAAAACTGTTCCAAGTGAAAGCGCAAAATCTTTAATATTTTATTGATCAGATCTAAACCTTCTGCCCAAAGTGGCAATTAAATTTCAATTAAACTGACTGAAAGCATCATATTAAATTTCAGCACTTTATGAGCTATCAGATAATGCTGCAGGACAAATCTTTAGTATGATCACACTCTTTTCAAATTATATTATCCTGTTCATTCACAATAAAAGTGACAGTTTTAGGTATACTTTCAATATTTCTTGAATATAAGCCCTCTAATGAACACATTTTATTGCCTTTAAATCAATTATTATTGGATATTTTAATAAAGTGAATTGAGCACTTTGTTTTACACACTGCTTAGAAGTTATTATATTTTGCAGAGAGCACAGCAAAGGCCTGTACTGAGATGACAGAAATATCCAAATATCTAACATTGCATTATAAATTTAATCATCTTCTTTTAAGAGTGAATATGCTACCTTGCATTTCATTGCACTTTGCAGTGAAGTATATTAATTAAAAACAGATTCACTCTTCAAGATTTGGATCTTGAGTCTCCCATACACCTCTTGCATTAATGAGATAAGGTCATGATAATATAACTGAAATACTGAAATAAAACACTGCAGGGTTTTAAAGATATTATTGGATATTATGCTGCACACTTTAGGATTGTACTAACTCCCATTCCCTTAGATGTGTGCAGTGTAATAGCATTTAACCTATATTAATAAAAAAGAGCTGTAGACGGAAGGTGTTCTATAAGAGATTATAGGTAAGTTGTAAAAAAATAAAGTAGGCAAACATTGGGGATATAGTTAATATCGAGATGATTCTGGGAAATAGATACATGCTGTGCCCAAAGGAAAAATACATTTCTTGAATACAAACAGAACCATTAATTGTATGCTTAATTTTAAGATGATAGTAACACCCCCCCTCAAATAATGTCTATTAGTATGGCGGTTGTCCTATTTTTTCCTTGGCCTTTAAATGAATGTCATGAAAAAGTTAACAAAGCTCTGGTAAGGAATGGAATAGCTGATTATTTATTTATTAATCAAATTTATATAGCTTCCTATTTCACAATAATGACATTGAGTGGCATCAAGGAAAGAGTCGCGTACTTCTATGAATTTTTTCAACCTCAGCAACTTTAAGACAGGTGAACTCCAGCTTCAAGCATTCTGACTAAGGAATTCTAGAAACTGAAGCCCACATGGTCTAAAGTTTGTGAGGATAAGAAACACTGGGTGATAGCTGATTCTAGAGGTAGCTGCATCCAATTTCTTACAATATTGGTTAATTTTGAATTCCTTCTGGTTTTGAAAAAAAATGAGAGTCCATCCTTTTTTCCCCTTCTGATTGTGTGTTTGTGTGCACGTGTGTGTGTGTGTGTGTGTGTGTGTGTGTGTGTGTGTGTGAGAGAGAGAGAGAGAGATACAAAGAGAATAGTTGAACAAATAGAAAATCAAGCCAAAGATGCAAAATAGACAATGCTATTCCACCATGGTTTTCTTTCTTTCATTATAACCAAAATAGAATTCCAAGCAGAGAGAATATTTTGTTGATAATAGCTGCAACTTTTCAAAAGTAAATGTATTATGAACAGCATGTTCTTTTTCTCAGTATTGATAAATTACTTCTGAATATTTCATGCTGGAAACAGAATTTTTAAAAACAAGCATTTCATAGTATAGGAAAAGCAACTCAACCTAGTTAAGCTGTATTATGTAATTGCTACAATTACAGGCATTTTCACACATGAAACTAGAAACACTTCCTGCATCTCTTCTCCACCTAAAATTAGCCCATACAACCCACACTGACTAAAATTAACATTCTACTTTGAAATGGCACCCTTTCTTCTTATCCTCATGCTAATTATATTACTTCATGGACTCAAATAGTGCATCTTGGTCTCTGGGGCATTATGTGTTAAAACTAAGTTCATATTTAAAGAAGGCATTCTGGATAGAATAATTGAAAAAAAAAACCTTGTTGTTAGCTTCTATTGATATTAACGATGTTTCATTTTTAACTATCTATTTTCTATTTAAGGATGCCAGCTGCAGTATTTGGACTGCATACCTTGGCTTTAACAGGAAGCAAAGAAGATACTGCATCAGTTTGTTTCCATTCTCCTTCCTTCTTTTGAGATTTCATGGTTCCACTACAAGGATCCATGCAGTAGATCCATGAAGCAAGTATTTTCAATAGATATAAATCTCTGAAAGAAGGGAAAGGAAGAAAAGAAATAAAGAAGTCAGCCAATCATTTTTCCAAAGGTAAGATTTGGTTCTGAATCTGATACTAAATACATTCAATATCAACTGGAATGCTTTAATTTGTGCATTGTATCCAACTAATCTGTCTCTTTGGAAAATGTTAAAACTGAATCATTTTGGAAGGCCTTAAGTTCATTTTTGCTACCATTTTGTTTTCTTGTCCCTCTCCTTCTATTTTTATATCCTTTGTATACCCACATACCCATATACAGCCTATTACTTTGGCAGTTGATCTGGTAAATATGATTGGAGATTTAATCACATTTAAATCCTATTTGATCAGAGAACTGAATCGTATATACTGAAAATATTGCAAATGTGTATGTTAGAATTTAATTTGGTAGCTGTTTGGTAACTCTTAGAGCCTTTGCAACAAAAATATCCTTTTTTCAGTTCTGTATTTCAGTTCTGACTATTTTCTGGGATCTAGATTCTTAGCTCAATGAATTTTTGAAAAGTAATATAGATACCATTGCTATATCTGATTGTGTCCCAGCCTCAGAACATTATCAGTGACTACAAGAAAGAGTCATCCTGGTTTTTTTTTACATAATATATCACTATTAAAGAATTTTTGTGAAAAAGATAGAACAAGTCTTTGAATATTTTTCAAAAATATGTTGGTTGCTTGGGATGCCTTTAAGGCATAAATAAAGCCACGAGACTGCTTATGCCTTATGGAAAAATAAAATAAAAAATTAACAAGAAAATGGGGGGATGCTTTAAAGGCTTTTATGAGCATATATATAAAATAATATGTGGATAAATTAAACACTTTATGGCGGATAAACAGGAAACTAATTCCTTTATGTATTTTAAGCATAATGTTCATTGCATAATGCTTGTAAATTATCAGCATCTCTTCTGAGACAGTGGAAATTATTTAATACTATCTCTACTATTAAAGATGTCCAGGGTAAAACATATAATGATTCTGATTCAATAAATTAACTTTTTAAGAATTTTTATTGTCAACTGGGTGACATAGAGTCAAATGTAACTGAGGAAGAAGTTAATCAATGTTTATACAATCCAGCTCTTCCTAAGATTACTTATGATGAAGCTGCCAAATTAACTGCACCTTTATCTCTCTAAGGAATAATAGTTGCCATTAAATGTATTAAAACTGAAAAAGCTCCCCATGTGGATGGTTTTTCCATTAAGTGGTAAAAGCATATACTGAGTTCTTTGCCCTAAGATTGTTGAAGGCCTCTAATGATCCCTTTTTAAATAAGGTTTTTCCAATCTCTTTCAGTGAGCCTTATATGACTGTGATTTTGAAAGCTGGTAAAAATGGTCCTGGCTGTGCAAGCTATTGTCTGATTTCTTTGTTAAGTGTTGACGCAAAATATTGACAACAACTTTGGCATGCAGGTTACAGACAGTATTACTTTCAATTATCCATTCTGCACAATCTGGTTTTATAAAAGGTCACCATATATTCTTAGGCAATTGGTTTTATTTAGAAAGGATAATCAAGGCCTGAAATCTTTGCAATGTGAGCCTGACATTTTTATGTTGCTAAACAATATTTGGCATGACAGGGAATTTACAATCTTATGATTGCAGTATACTGATCCAAATATTTTAGTTTTGAAATATTTTGTATAAGTCCCCAACTGGCACTCTCCAGATGTGTGGGATGAAACTCCTATCCTTCCTCATCAACATGGATAATTGTGTGTGACCTGGTGATGGCCTTGCAATCCAAAGTTTTATGTACTTAATTAGAAAAGATTCTGAAAGACTAGTAGTTGGAAGTTTAGTTTTTCTATGTGATTGATGCCATAATAACCTTTCTTACCTGTTATGCAGTTTGTGTGTGTGTGTATGGGGGGTTGGGAAGGAAGAGGAAGGAAGGAAGGAAGGAAGGAAGGAAGGAAGGAAGGAAGGAAGGAAGGAAGGAAGGAAGGAAGGAAGGAAGGAAGGAAGGAAGGAAGGAAGGAAGGAAGGAAGGAAGGAAGAGCAAAACATTTAGGTATAAATTAATCATACTATTGGGATTATCATTTCCGGATAGTGGACATTGTTTATTTCTTTGGAGAATTTCCATCACATAAAGTTGTGCAAGCATCTCCAAATAATAATCACATTGTTTTTAAATTAGATAAGTGAACTAGGAATTATCAAAAGATATTAAATTACTGCAGATATTGTGGAAAGTTGCTACTAGCCAATAGAAATAATTCAACTGTATTCTTTAAGAAGTTAGAGCCAGTAAGTCAATTAAATGCAGCCCACATGTTAATGTCCTAGAATCTTTACATTACCATTTTATTCTTATGTATTTCTTATCTGCTTTTCAATAAAATGTTCTGTCCATATTATAAGAGGGTGCTTTAAATAAAGCTGAAGTTTGGGAGTTACAGTCCAACACATCTGGAATAAACCTTATCGATAAACAATTGGTGCAGTTTAGTTGTTTTGCTTATTTAAATAAATCACATTAAGACCTTGTACAATGTGTATGAACCCTGTCAACACAAGACATAAGCATACTATGTTCAAAGACAGTGAAGCATTCCATATTGAAATACTCCAAGTTAATTTCTATCCTTCAAAATCACCAAAAGGTAAAAGCTCTTCATTTTATTTGAATAATCTTTTCATATGAATGTCTTGTTTTATATATTTCTTAATATAGTAAAGTCTCTTTCTTTACTATAGTAAAGTCTATCTTAAAGATCCTTAAAGGTGCAGGTTTCATATGTTGCATCTGTACAATTGACTGTTATGCAATACTTTTCTTATTTCTAGGCATCTTCTATACCTAGAAATCTTTAAAATGATCTATGGAAATGGATATAGAAGGCTGAGACCCTACTGGAGAACATATTTTTTCCCCTTACTATTTGTTAGCACGTATTCAATGTTTAATATCACTTAAAGTATAAAAAAGTTCAAATCATCTTAAATTCCAAGTGGAAAAAGGGAGGGAATGCATGAACTAAAAGTTGGAAATAATGAGGTGACAAAGTTCAGGGGAAGCCGGTTTATTCTGCTTCTGTAATTAAAACAGTCCTGGGATTTTCATATTATGTCCCTGAGCCGGAACTCGTCAAGTAAAATTTTATCCTTGAAGCAAATTATGACTGATTTCAAAGAGAATGATTTAGCTCTTTTTGAAATTCTATCTCCTCACAAAGAATCAAGATCAAGCCAGGCAGATGAGTAACCAAACACTGGTAAATGAACAAATACTTCACCTTTTTCATAAATATGACTTCAGGCAGGGCCCTGTTTAAAATATTGCTTACTTTGGAGCATGCCTCTCAGTCTTGCTGAGGCTTGTTCCCTGAGAGACAGACACGGTGATCTAATGGACACAGCTTTGTAAGCAAGGAGGTGGGGTATCCAGGTTAATCTCTTCAGTCGATCAGTAATTTGATTCATAGCTTTGGGGAATTGCTCATACCTTTCTTCTGACTTCCATCTCTCCTATTGTACAAACCTGCTCCCACCAAAGACATACTAAGAGGCTCCAGGACACTTCTCATATTACTAGCCTTATTTTAGATGCTACCTCAGTGAAAATAGACATAATTGAAGAACTGAAATATGTCTCTAAGAACAAGTCAAATTCAGGCTTTTCAAGATGTAGAAACAACCCACTAGTTTTTGACTCACAGACTTGGGTCTAAAATTTCATCTTCTATTAAGCAGGAGTACTGGGGATATTTACTTTAAAATAAAAAAAGCCATTGCATTCAAGCCAAGGGTTGCTTAACTGCACCATAATATGAACATGAAATAATCATAGAAAGAATAAAAATTTGATGCCACTTGCCAACAAATTTGGATTCTTCTATTTAGTTTTGTGCTAAGGGGCCAAAAGTCAATTTTCTAGTCATCTTGAAAATAAAGAATAAATGAAGCATTGGATTTTGGGTAGCCATTCAGTTCCATGGGGAGTGGGATTACCGAATTCTGTATATCCAAACAGAAATAAATCCTATTGAATTCAGTAAGGATTATTTGTAGAGAAAGTGGTAGAGCATTGCAGCTTTAACTTTGCAACATGGAATTTTAAAAAAACCCTATAGAAATACCACAATAAAAATAAATGCAGATATTTTTAAAAAAGCACTTTAAATCAGGACTGTTTTGACTGTGGTACACAAGACTAATGACAAAAAGAATATGGAATCAAGTTCAATTTAAATGAATATGGATCTGCAGAAAGGGAAAATCGAATGACCTGGTCCCAGACAGACATGCCATTTCATCATTACACAGGCATAATGGGATAGCTTCAGAAACAAAATTTGCATTGATAGGTTTGGATTTACCCTTCCTTTAAAAATATAAATTATTTTTTCAAGATAAAATCCTTGAGATACCTATTCTGATCTAGATCGGAATTAAATAGAAGCACATGCAGTCCTGATATAGATGTGTGTGTTTTAATAGTTAATTCTGATCCCATTTTAAAAGTACATGTTTCATATGAGTAACACAGAAATCACACTGATTCACCAGAATGAAAACATAATTAATATGGCTGTACCAGCAAACTCTCCTCCTGTCCAGTTCTCCTAATTTATTATTTATTTATTTATTTTATTTATTTGATTTGCCAATTGTTTACAAGATAATAAGTATAAATGTATACATAGTTGTGAATACATGAAATGGTTACATATAAGAAAAATAAAAGAATAGGAGAAACAATAGGACAGGGACGGTAGGCACGTTGGTGCGCTTTATGCACGCCCCTACAGACCTCTTAGGAAAGGGGTGAGGTCAATAGTAGACAGTCTAAGGTTAAAGTTTTTGGGGTTTGGGGAAGAAACTACAGAGTCGGGTAGAGTATTCCAGACATTGACCACTCTATTGCTGAAGTCGTATTTCCTGCAATCAAGTTTGGTGCGGTTTACTTTGAGTTTGTATCTATTGTGTGCTCTTGTGTTGTTATGGTTGAAGCTGAAGTATTCATTGACAGGTAGGACATTGCAATGTATGATTTTGTATACCATGCTTAAGTCAGACCGAAGACGGCGTAATTCAAGGTTTTCTAGTTCTAGAATTTCAAGTCTGGTGGCATAAGGTATTCTACAGCGAGTAGAGGAGTGGAGAACTCTTCTTGTGAAATATTTCTGGACTTTCTCAATTGTGCTAATATCAGATACGTAGTGTGGATTCCAGACTGATGAACTGTATTCGAGTATTGGTCTAGCAAATGTTTTGTATGCTCTGGTTAGTAGTGTGATATTACCAGAGAAAAAGCTACGTAGGATTAGGTTAACAACTCTTAATGCCTTTTTGGCTATGTAGTTGCAGTGTGCTCTAGCACTTAGATCATTAGAGGTGAGTATTCCAAGGTCCTTTACAGAGCTTGGGTCATCAACAAGATCTTGACTATTCAGCTTGTATTTTATTTTCTGATTTTTTTGCCAATATGTAAGACAGAGCATTTATTTGTTGAGATTTGAAGTTGCCATTTGTTTGACCATTCGGATACATAGTCAAGATCTTTTTGTAGGGTAGCAGTATTGTCTGTGGTATTGAACAGCTTTACATCATCAGCGAAGAAGAACGCAATTGCTCTTAATATGATCACAGAGGTCGTTTATGTAGAGTATGAAGAGAGTTGGTCCTAGAACACTGCCTTGGGAACACCACTATTGACAGGTACTGGATTTGATAGGACGTTCCCGATTTTGACCATTTGTTGTCTGTTTGACAGGAATGCTTCTATCCAGTTATTCAGTTGTCCAGAGATACCATAGGATTTTATTTTTAGGAGTAGTTTGTCGTGTACCACTGAATCAAAGGCTTTACAGAAGTCTATGTAGATTGCGTCTATTGTTTTGCCCTGGTCGAGTTGTGTCGTCCATATGTTTTTGCAGTGTAAGAGTTGCAGATTACAGGATAGTTTTTCCTGAAACCAAATTGTTTATTGGAGAGTAGGTTATTTGTCTCTAAGTGAAGGATGATGGATTGGTTAATAATTGATTCCATGACTTTACAGGTGACGCAGCATAAGGAGATTGGCCTGTAGTTTTCAACTAGGCTTGGGTCTCCCTTTTGAAGATGGGGATGACTGTGGCTTGTGACCATAGGTTGGGCAAGGAGCTGGTTCTGAAAGATTTTTCAAAGATTATGCTTAGAGGTTTGGCTATGGCAGAGGATAGCTTTCTTAAGAAGTAGGCACATATTCCATCCGGTCCAATAGATAGAGATGGTTTTAGGTTGCGTATTGCTTTTTCAACATTGTCTTCTGTGAAATCGATATGTATTAGATCATTGTTGTTATCTGTGGTACGGCTAGGAAATACTGGGCATGATCCATTGCTGTTTACAAATACTGAGCCAAGAATGTGTTAAAGATGTTGGCTTTAATGGTGTCGTCGTTGCAGTCTTTACCATCAGGTCCTATCAAGGAGGGATGGACCTTGAGTCTTTTAGTTTGTTGTTTACAAAATTGTAAAAAGCGCGGTGGAATTGGTGCTTAGAAGGTTTTCCTCTTGTTTAATGTGATAATTGGTGCATTCGGTCTTTATCTGGTGGCATAGATTTTTGTATCGGTTTTTGAAATTGGCAACGTGACCAGATTTGTTTTTCCGCCAGAGTGATCTCTTTTTGGATTGAAGTTTCCTTATTGATATGGGTAATCTGCTTTTTGTTTTGTTTTGGGAGTTGTTGTTGGTACATATAGTTTGATGACTCTTTTGACTTCAAGTAAAAATATGTTATAATGGTCTTCAACAGTATTGCATCCAGTGAATAGAGATTGCCAATCAAGGGATGAGAGATCGTTGTCTATAAGATCATAGTTGCCTTTTTGAAGTTACAATAGGGGATTACATCATTGTGGTGATTTTTGTGTGGATGTATGTTGAGACAAAAGTCGATCATATTGTGGTCACTACTGGAAAAGGGTTCTTTAGATTGTATTCCGTAGATTAGGTTCAAACTGTTGCAGAAGATGAGATCGAGGCAGTTGTTTAGTCTAGTGTTGTTGGTTACTAGTTGTTCCAGTCCCAGATTTGTAATAGCATTGTAGAAGGTTGTGTGTATGATTTCAGTTGTACAATCATTTAGGGTCCAGTTAATATGAGGTAGATTGAAATCACCAAGAAGGATAAAAGGGTATGGGCAGGATGCAGCCCATGTTAGTAATGTATTTAGCTTGTTTACATGTTCGATGTCATAATCAGGTGCTCTGTAACATAGTAAGAATCGAATTGTGATATTTGAGGATAGTTCACAGATGATGGTTTCAGGAAGGGCAAACTCCTGGGTAACTTGGATATTTTTAGATGTAAGGATTTTTATAGAATATAGCAACTCCACCTCCTCGACGATTTTCACGATCTGATCTGTAAACATGATAGTCTCTTACTGTGGTAATGGAGTCGGGAGAGATGCATTGAGCCATGTTTCACAGACAAATATAATGTCGAAGTTAGCCATATTTAGGAGGAAGAGAAATTCAGGTATTTTATTCACGAGGCTTCTTGCATTGAGTAGTTTGCATTTAAGGCCGGCAGAAGTTGGAATTGAGGTAGTTGGGGGCGTGCGTGCCTAGTCTTGGGTGATGGTGGATGGGTTGAGGTAGGGTTGTGGTTGAGGGTAAAAGCTGAGTATTGGGTTGAGTGGTTTACTTTTGATACAGTCAGCATGGTAGTCAATGTACAGGTCCTTCTCTCCATTATCTAGACGGTTTTTGAGTTCGATGCGGAGTGCACGGGAGCGGGCACGTTGCTGTATGGTTAGGTCAGGGCGGCAACGGAGGTTCTTATGGATGGTGTTGGTTTTGGCGAGTGAGTTTATAGTATAAATGAATTTACGTTTGCTTGATTCATTTTTGCAAATGACCCTGCACAAGCGTGGGGCCACAGAGCCATCTCTATTTTTGAGCTCTCTGTCAATGCGGGAAATGTCAAGTATTTCATCAGCGGAGATGGTTGATGCTTGATAATTTCTGATGATGTTTCGGACAGTTGTGATGTCATCATTGACATTGATGTCTTCTAGACCAAATAAGATGGCGTTTGGGCGTTTCCGTTCACGCTCAACGGCTTCTCTGATGAGAATTGGGATATCAATATTTGTCTGGGTTGTGTTTATTTGTGGATTGGGTTGTGGATTGGATTGTGGTTGATTGGTAGAGATGTGGTTAGTAGCTATTGGATGTTCAGGTTTTTGCGTTGTGTCCTTTTTTTCAAGGTTGGATATTCTTTCTTTTACGGCGTCCAGGGATGCTACTATGATGTTGAGGGATGTTGTAATGGTTTCGATGGTAGGGGATGTTTCAATGGTTTCAATGGTATCAACTCTTTCAGGCAGATCCAGTTTGGGTCTGCATGATTTGCAGATATGTGGAAACTCATTGGATGATTTTAGGTATTGAATCATCTGCTCAGGTAATCCCAAGCAGTCATGATGAGTGTATTTTTTACACAGAGAATAATATATTATAATCATATATTTATTCCACAAAAAGCTAAATAAGGGGAAGATGGAAAGATATGTCTGTTTATTGTTTTATTGCAGAATAAACACTTCACACTTTGAAACTGCTGCAAGATATTTATCCATAAGAAATCAAAATCTTCAGATGAATGATGTTGCTTTGGCTATCGGGTATATAACATATTTGGAAAAAAATCCTCTTCATATCTTGAAATATAACCATAGTCATTCAAAAACCAGAGGTTCAGGATCACAAGCCATCTTTGTAAATTAGCTTAACTGTATAGCATCCTGATTATAGAAACATTAAGTGGCAATCTTACCTATTTTGATGGAACTTAATTCTATATAACAAATTGAGGTGCATTATTCTTACCTTTTGGGCTTTCTATGAAGATGACAGTTTAAGTCCCTTCAAGATTATGGCATTTATAACTTTCCAATGTAGTTAGAAATCAGCTGCCACAATATAATTCAAGGCCTTTTAGTGGATAGGACAGTTATTTATTATTTTATTTATGTGTCAAATTTATATGGCTACTCATCTGACAAAACAAATGACTTGGGCAACTTACAACAAAGTTAAAAACAATATTTACAAAAATATTATTATTACTTTGAAGAACTTTAAATACCTTTCTCATCAGAAATCATTCCAAAGTGCAAACAATGCTATATCCATCCCATACCTGGGTCTGAACTCTGACTGAAAAGGATCCAGATAATCTGCTTCATCCAAGGTCCTCTGAAGCTGTTGCACAGCCACTTTCTCAACCACTTTCCCCCTAAAGGGGAAGTTAGATACCAGACAAAAATTGTCCAGTGTAGTGGGACACAGCAATGGTTCTTGAGGTGGAACAAACTAAAGCCACCTTAAGGAATAAAGGAACAACTGCATCACCCAAAGATAAATTCACAACTGCTAGGACCCACTCTCAACACACACACACACAAACACACACAGAGGCTCCTTTAATAAGCCAGAGGGACATGGATCTTAAGAACAAGAGGCTAAATTCAGTTTTAAAGACCCTGTCTGCTTCTCAGGCCCAAACTGTTTCCAGATAATCAAGCAAGATTCCTTCTCAGACATCTTCCCTGGACATGGAACATGGTCAGTGTCCAATTGTCAGTAAAATTTAGTGCCTTTGTCTGACAGATACTGATCAAATTCTTCTACATGTCCCTGCCAGTAGTACCCCTCTATCCAAGAGGGCACATGTCACCTGAAATAGGACAACAGGATGGATATCCAAAGATGCAATAATGGTGGAAAAGTATTGACATTTTGCCACCCTAATCACTACAAGCTAGGCCTTAATGGCAGCTCTAATCCATGTCTGGCTGAATTTGTCTCTGTAAGATGTCAGCAACCTTCTACGTGACTTCTGTTATTTAATCTCTCTTCTGTGAGCCATGAAGAGTGAAGGGGAGAAGTCACATAGGCACAATCCAAGCAAAAGAATCTCAACTTCCCTCTTATTCCAAGGAGCGACCAAAGCTTCAGATGGACCATGCAGAAGACTACAGGAACAGCCCCCAACCCTGGATGGGTTTTCCTCTGAAACCCATTCAGGTCCATCAGTTGCCAGGAGTAGAACAATCTAATTGGTCCAATCTCCTTGCAGTAGGTAATGGCGTATCAGACGTTCCTGGTAATCAGGCATGATCTGACCACGAAAAGGGTGATACCAAAAGTTTCCCCAATTTCAGTTCACATAACCATGTGCTGACAAGGATACTAGATCTGATATGTGACCACTGACTTATATCAGGCTCTGGATGACTTGGGATAGGTCCATGGCCATCATGATGGGCACAGAGTCCTGAAATATCTCAGACTCCACTCCCAGAGAAAGAATTACCCAGGACCATCATTTTGAATAATTCCTCTCACCTCCCAGGAATGGAATCCAGAAACTCAAACAAGGAGGTTGCCAAGCAGCTAGGAAGCTGGTACAAAAGCAACAATCCCAATTAGATAATAGATATTTTTTAGCTAGGTTCTCACAGCTCTAATACCAAGACAGTTAAAAAGTTGTCAATTGAATCCAACATACTAAGTTTGGTTAGTGTTAACCTTAGTTAATCTCTCTGTGTGTGTTTGTGTGTTGTGCATGTGTATTAGTGCATGTTCTACAAACCCAGGTTGTTTGTGTCATTTAGGATTCCATATACTGTGCAATCCAGAAATTGGGTTAATTCAATAGCCAACTTAAGTGTTTTATGTAAATTCAGTCTTTGCATCTGAAACATTATCTTACAAAAGGATAGTCTACTTCAATGATACAGTTCAACATATGGTAAATATTTTTTGAAACTTCTATCAGTCTTCTGACAGGGTACCTGAATTTTTTCCTTCCCCAAAATGTGCCCTTATCCTAGCCTCACACTTCTTTTTTTTGTACAGGCTTCTGTACATACATCTCTACAAAAAAAGAAAAAAGAAAGAAAAACAGGTAAGTGTGTGCATAAAAGCTATTTTGTAAGTCTCCATTTCACAAAAACAACTAATGCAAAATTCTTGCATTTAAATCAGTTGCTGAAATTGTTCAGTTTCTTGGAGTTAAGAACTGAGCTGTGATTTAAAAATCATTGTGTAAGCAAATAAGCATATTTATTAAATGCGATCTTATTTTTCCTATCTTGAAAAAATACACTGCGATCCTATCTGAATAATTCAAACCCAAATGCAGATGTATTGTCTCCTAGTTTTGTGAGAAATCTTTAAAGTTAACTTCTGACAGAGACTAAATTGAATCTATTACCTACAGAGCTCTGAAAAAGATGAAAAAGAACAAAAAGAGAGCAACCATAAGATTTATCTGATGCTTGGTTGATGTATGGGTATATAAAATCTTAAGTAATACAGATAATGTCACACAATATTGCAACATATATTTCCAGTTCAACATTCTAAGACAATAAGGCATAAATGGAAATTAAAGGAAAAATCTGAACGGTTGTCAGGGAGCACTTTTTCATTCAGGGAATCATAAACATATGGAATGGTGTGTCAGGCAAAGTTTCTGAGATAAGAATAGTGGAGTAATTATAAAATGGATTTATATCCTGAGAAATAAAAGTGCAGACATTGGAAAAGAGCTTGAAGTCAAATGATTTCAATCCTCAGAAATGTTCTAATAAAAAGTAACTTTTATAAAGTTGTGCTAGCCTCCTTTTCACATTTTTTTCTCTTATTCTCCATGTTCGCTAGTCCTGTTTAATTAAGGTTACTTATAGATATCTCTTCAACCAGAATCTAGCACAGATATTTCCAGGTTAGTTTGTCTTTCTCCTTATTAAACCCTTAAATGTGACAAAATTTTTGCTTCTGATTTTTTTAGGTCTATAACCTTTTTATAGTATTTATTCAGGAAATTTCCTTCATTATCATAGCTACCATCCTTTGCACCAAGACAAATTCCTTGTGTGTCCAATCACACTTGGCCAATAAAGAATTCTATTCTATTCTATTTTCTGAATCTCAGCTGCTTCAAAGCAAAAAACAAACAAACAAACAAAACAGAATTCATATATGGCTCTTTTGAAGTCCCTGCAAAGGCCCACTGATAGTGAAGTCAAATGGAGCAAGCAGGGATGGACAACTCTTTGGCAAACCTACTCCATCCCACTCTTAGGCTGTTAGCCTCCAAGATTCTGTCTTCTGCTTGATTCTTTCTGGCTGCCGTAGAAACAGGGGGGAGGAATAATTAGGCCTACTGGGGAGAAGGGTGCTGGAGATGAAGTTGTGTGGATTGTAAAAGTTGGATGCTTACTTGCTTACTGCGCAAATGCAGCCACTTATCTTTCAGGCCAAGGTCAACTGTCTTGGCATACCAGATATCTGAGATACCACCTGAAGATGTACCCACATGACATTATACACACCTCAGATTGGATGTCCAGTTTGAATTGTTGGGGTGGGGGCATGGGATAACTTTCTATATGTAATTTCCGCACCTTTTGCCTCAGATCTTGTATTTCTTCTGTTGCTACCACTTCAATTTCAGTAAAAGTCCTTTACTCTATAAAAATGAAGTCTAAGGTTTTCTTTCTTGGATTTTGAATGGAGCCACACTTGACATAGGCCTGTCTAGTTCTGAATGATATGAGGCATCACTCATCCCATTCCAGATCAGCTCATGGATGAAGATAAATTCATTGTAGGTAGACTGAATTCAGCATGATCTAGCACCAATAATATAAAAATCCAGAAAACTTTAATTCACTGAAAGCAAAGGAATTGAAAAGTATTAATTTAGTACAGGAAAACACAATGGAGAATTTAGGTGAATTCTTCTGTGCAGTGTCATGCAGAAAAGGAGCATCATCATTACAATAACTTTCATTTGGGACTGCACATGGAAGTACAAGCATGATATATACTGTGGCATATAATTTCTGTGAATTATTTTTTATTTGGTTCAGAGAAAGAATGAGTAGGCCACATGCTTTTATCCCTGTATTCATTTCCAACACTCAAGTCCCACTCAACAAGAATAGATTTGATTGTTTGTGCTTGTTTTGTTTATTTGGTTTACATGGTGGTCCAACTTTGAGCACCTGACATATCCAATTTTCAAAAAATAAGGGGAAAAAGCCCAGAAAATATCAATAACAATGCAACATTATACACAGTTAAACACTAATGATCAATACAAAAATTCAATTTCAAGCAAATCACACATTGTAATAGGAAATAGATCGTACTATTTCTGCTTCTAAAGCCTTCTGAAAAAGGCAGATTTTATTGGTCTTTCAAAAGGCCAGCAAAGTAGTAATCCATTTGGATGGTGGGGAGGTTACTGTTCTAAATAAAAGGGGCAGCAATGAAAAGGGTCTGCCTCGCAAGTTCTGATGATGGCATTCTCTAAGTAAAAGGATCTGAAGAGAGAGCCTTCTATCTGATCAGACAGATAGAAGGAACAAATGGTAGATGAAACTTCTCTTTTTGGAAGACTGAGCACTGGGATAGAAACTTGACTGTATTATCAGCTTGATCCAGGGATGAATGTGAAGATGGGTACTTTGCTGGTAGATTTTAGGTACTTTTAGAAGATATCTATATCCCCAATCATCCATCTCTCTGTCTCTCTGTCTCTCTCTCTCCATCATCTCATCTCCATCTCTATCATCTCTATCTCTATCTCTATCATCTCCATCTCATTTCTGACTGGCTTCCTAGGCTTCCATAAGAAGTCAAAACATGGCTCTGCAGCTTTGCATGGGGGGCACAATGGGTTAGGCAATCATGAGGCTGATTGGTACCATGAGAGCCCTCCCTCTGGCTTTATTAACCAATTTTAAAAGGGGTAAATGTCACCTTGGAATTTGTTGTCCCTTTGAAACTGGTGTAATTTATAAACCTATAATTTTAAAATGTTTAATCTTAAATTAAATATTTTTATTTTAATCTTACATACTATTTTACATGCTGATATTACACTGCCCAGAGTCCCATCTTGAGGGAGATGGGCAGTTCAGAAACATGAAATATAAGTACATAATATATATATATATCCGAGACCAGTAAACACAGACCAAGACTCCCAACCAATCAGGATGAAGAAAAAACCATTCTGGCACAGCAATAGGCTGCCCCAAATTCAAATCTGAAACCACTGTAAAAGTCTGACTCACAGACGGACACAATACAGAAGCCTGATGATGGCAGATGAGATTCTGCTGAAACGTTGCTACAACTTTAAAAGAACTACAATGACGTAGGGAAAATACCCGAACCAAGCCGAACACCATACATGTAAGTACCATGAAAACTTAAGAAAACAAATATATATATATATATATATATATATATATATATATATATATATATATATATATATATATATATATATATATATATATATATATATAAATATATATATATATATATATATATATATATATATATATAATCTACATATCTAATCTATATCTATATCCATCTCTAGCCATTCACACCCTCTAGCAAAGAACATGGTATAGATATTCAGCATAAATAAAATCAATTTCATAGAATAAAAATTTAATTTAATAAATTATCTATTTTTCTTTGTTTTCATGCCAATTTCTTTATCAACTTCACATTATTGTCACCATTGTTATTATCATTATTATCATATATCCAAAACACATACATTGCTCTTTCTTTCTAAATGTATTTTGATATTTCCACCAGCCTCCTACTTGCAGTTTAGAGCATTCTTTTTTTGTTGTTGTTGCTTGTCCTGGTTTTTAATTGTTCAATGTGTGCCCCAAGTAAGATGTAAGAAATGTGATGTCAATTAAGAATATACACTACTGGTATCTGTGGTTCATGATCTTAAGTTAAATAAATGTAATTGGATAATTGTAAATCTCTACTGACCCATAAACATGTTGTGTATCATACTTTTAATAATGCAATATATAGCTATTTCTTTTTTAAAAAATGACAGTTGTAGTTATAAACTGAGCTGGAAAGATACATAGTAAATCAACATAATTTTCTTCCTGGTGGCTTGGTTTATTTGTTTGTTCCATTTGGCTAGTATAACACATTTACCTTTAAAGGCTTCTTAACGCCTTCTCACTTGTTCTTCTATGACACTTTTTATGAAGTTTAACCATTGGCCAGTTTTCCCACTGTTCTAACATTGATAACAGAATAACAGAGTTGGAAGGAACCTTGGAGGTCTTCTAGTCCAACTTCCTGCTCAGGCAGGAAACCATATAACATTTCAGATAAATGGTTGTCCAATGTCTTCTTAAAAGCTTCCAGTGTTGGAGCATCCACAACTTCTGGGGGCACGTCATTCCACTGATTAATATTCTCACTGTCAGGAAATTTCTCCTTAGTTGTAGGTTGCTTCTCTCTTTGATAAGTTTTCATCCATTGCTTCTTTTGTCTTCAAGTGCTTTGAAGAATAGGTTGACCCCCTCTTCTTCCCCCTTAGATATTGGAACACTCATGTCCTTTTTTCATTAAATTAGACATACCCAATTCCTGCAACAGTTCTTTGTATACTTTAGCCTCCAGTCCCCTAATCATCTTTGTTGCTCTTCATTGCACTCTTTCTAGAGGCTTAACTTCTTTTTTATATTGTGGCAACCAAATTGGATTCAATATTCCAAATGTGGTCTTACCAGGGCATTATAACGTGGTATAAACAGTACACATTAACACCACACATGATCTTGATATAACTTTTTTTCTCTTCTTGATGACTTCCGTACACAGACAATCCAAGGAAGAGGGACTGATTTATCTAAGACTATCCAGTGAGCTCAGAAATTTGATTTCTGTTATGTATTAGCATTAGAATCACTTGCAGTAGACCAACAGAAATGTAAGCATCATGTCCCTGAGAGTCAAGCACTGATAAACTTTACACGGTGCATTAACATTTTTACACAGTTTTAACATCTAAAACCAATATTTCTGTCAGATGATGCTCCATTCAAAATCCAAGAAAGAAATACTTAGACTCTATTAATTAGAGAAAATATATCTTTTACTGGAAATCAAGTGGTAGCAACAAAAGAATTCTGAATCTGAGAAAATGAGCACGTAAATCACATATACAAAGTGATGGCAACGTTCCCACCCCCAATAGTTCAATTGGCTCATCCAATTAAAAGTTGTGTATAGCATCATGTGGGCATCTCCAGGTGGTGATGATGCCTCTGTCTGTTGACCTTGACATATTTTGATAAAGAATTGTAGTTGCGCATAGCATAGGATAGAAGCCTAAGCAAGAAACTCCCCCCCCCCAACTTATACAGTTCTGTTTTTTAAAACCTCCAGCTCGCTTCCCATAATCATGTTCCCCCTCTTCCCCCCATTACTTATGACAGCCGAAAGATGCAAAGCAAAGGAAGAAAATCTTGAAGGCTGACATTTTCTATGCCTCTGTCTTTCTTTGTGTCCTATTTTCCAGACTCTAAACATGTTTAGAACATGACATAACATAACATAAATTCATAAACTTACATTTAATCATTGTTATTATTTTTGTAGATTTATTGTTATGTTGTTATAACATATAGCATACTATGATATATAATAAAATAGCAATAGAACGATAAAAGTATAAAATGAAATTAAAGAGACTGTTAGATGTAAGAAGGTTAAAATGAAATAAAGTTTAAAAACTTTTTAAGAAAGAACAAACTTTCTAAGAACTAAAAAGGAAAGAACTTTTTAAAGAAAGAAATAACTTTCTAAATTTAAATAACAGAGCGAAAGTAGCAACCTGAATGCTAACACCTGGAAACATATCTGCAAGAAGATAGTTGAGTTGTTCAAGGTCTGAGCACTTCAATTTGCTGATGATAAATAATTTTGTAGAGAATTCTGCCAGCAAAAATGGGCTCCTGAGTGCCATTTTCAACTGCAATGGCCTCCTGCAACCCTCCCAAGCTCCATTTTCACTGGCAGAGGAACCCCTGGCCGGTCCTTCACTGTTTCCAAGGTGGGCCAGATCTAAGCATATGCTAAATTTAATAAGTTTCTTTCTGGGGCCATACAATATCTGGATTAGGAGATCTATCACTTCTCTGAAACAACATTTGTGTTTTAGCTAGATTCAGTTTCAGTTTATTATCTCTCAAACTACCTATTAACCAGGGGTGGGATTCAAATTTGTAACAACCGGTTCTGTGGGTGTGGCTTAGTTGGTGGGCGTGGCTTGGTGGTCATGTTATTGGCTGGGCGTGGCCAACTCAATATCACTCACATCGAGGCACGCATCTCTTCTCCTGGCCTCTCATGACTGTGGGGATGCTGCAACAGTCGTAAGTGTGAAAATAAGCCATAAGTCACTTTTTTCAGTGCCATTGTAACTTTGAATGGTCCCTCCACACAAGCAAAGCACCAGCAAAAGAGGAAAGAAAACTCCAGAGATGTTCCTGAGACAGGAATTCCAGTCGTGCCAAGAATGTAATAAGGGTTAACGGAAAGGCAGTTTCTGTAAGCAATACCAGAATGTTTCCTTCCTGCCTTCCTTACAGGATTAGGCCAGTAATTTCTTCTAACAACTGGTTCTCCGAACTGCTTAGAATGTTAACAACCAGTTCCAGTGAATAGGTGCAAACCTGTACAATCCCACCCCGCTATTAACAAACTGTAGACAAACATGCAGGAAGTCATGATATCATATGAATTTATGGCAAAAAATAAGATTTGAGTACTATAAATTTCATTCTTCCAGTTCAAAAATGTGGTGATCTCTCCTAGTAGTTTAATCAAGGTATTTAAAATAATTGGAGACAGGGTGGGGATCCTCTCAATTTTGAGAAGCAATTTTCAAGCGACACCATCTAAAATCTCATTGGACAGCATTGCAAAGTAATGCCGCCACTTCCCATATTTCCCAGACAATTCATAAGGATTGCATTGTTAATGGTATTTTGAAAGACTCTAAGAAGCCAAAATAGCAGTCATTCCTCCTCCATTGATTTCAGTATGAGTCCATTTATCAGGATCAAGCTAATGTGCAGAAATTTCTGCAGCTGGGAAAGAGCCACCATCCCAATCACTTTGCTTAAAGATAGAAAGTAAGAGAAAAAAATATGAAGTTGACCATTTACATAAAGGTGCATGATAGCTTCTTGAGCCAAAATGATTGATTTTTCTTTCCTTCGCCAGACAGGCATTTATGATATTGCTTAAAGCATCTTTAGCAACTTTAGGTGTATAGGTTCTAAGCCAGTGATGGCAAATCTTTTTGTTGTGGTGTGCCAAAAGCATGTGTGCTGGCATGCACAATGCAATGCACCCTCCCACGCATGCACGCGCAACACCCCCACCCCAACCCCTTACCTGCACTATGCATGCATGTGCCTCCCAGCTGATTTTTGGCTCATTTGAGGCCGGTTTCACCTCCCGGAGGCTTGAGGAAAGCCTCTTCAACCTTGGGAGGCCGAAAAATGGGCCTTCCAGAAATACTGGAAGTGCCTGTTTTCAGCCTCCGGAGGGCTTCTGGAGCCCGGGGGAGGCTGTTTTTGCCCTTCCAGAGGCTCGAGGGAAGCCTCTGGAGCCTCTGGAGGCTGAAAACAGGGCTGTTTTGGCACTTCTGGTATTTCCAGAAGGCCCATTTGTTGGCCTAACGAGGCTGCAAAGGCTGCCCTCAAGCCTCTGCAAGGGCAAAAAGGGCCTCAAATGGACCGAAAATCAGCTGGGAGGCACGCATATGTGCAGTGCAGGTAAGTTTGGCTGGGGCTCGCGTGCCTACACAAATGGCTCTGTGTGCCACCTGTCACACGCGTGCCATAGGTTCACCGTCATGGTTCTAAGCCATGTTAGGCATGAATCAAGAAGACAAGTGATGAAATCTAATGCTTCCTATCACCTGTCTAAAAGCACACCCTACAGCCTGTCTCAAAATGTTAAACATATATTTAAAAAGTTGCCAGATCTCACATTTCTGCTAATGTATCAGCGATGCTTTTTAGGCTGACCATAATGTAAGATATGTTCTCCAGAAAAACTCATTAAAAGTATGCTAACAAGTCACTGCATGAAAAGAGGGAGATTAAATTCAATTCAGTCTAGCCCAAAATGTAATTGAACATAGAATAATAAGCTGGGACTTAGGTGATGATGGGCATGAAGGGATATCGTGGGAGGCAGGAAACAGATAATCCTTGAGGAATGCAGGTCCATTATCTTATACTACTTTCATGTTCCAGGTCCTTGATTTGAGCCACCCCGCCCCAACCTGTTAGCAGATCTATAGTGGCCCTGACTTTCAGTTGCTGCTTCTAAGCACTATCTTGGTCTGCAATACAGCATCCCTATTTAGTGATTTAATAATTAATGAGAGGACTGAACTGGTATGCATCATTGAAACCTGGCTGGGTCTGGAAGGGGGGATAGTCCTTCTAAAGGCATGTCCATCTGGATTTCAGATATGCAACAGCTGAGTCCCTGGGCAGACATGGTGATTGTCATGTGGGAATCTCTTACGGCTTTGAGGGCACTGCACACAAGTCGTCTTTTTTTTATTATGCTGGGCTCTAGGGATCAATTGGGATTGTTGTTACCGTACCAGTCTCCCTACTACATAGCAACCTCCTTGCCTCAGCTCTTTGATTCCAGTTCTGGTGTGAGAGTGGAATTCCCCAAGTGGCATCAGTCATGCTTTTTCTATAACCTCTAGAAAGGACAGGATGGGGTTTGTGCATCTATCCTTGCCCTACTTGACCTTTCAGTAGTTTTCAATAGTGTTGACTGTGATATCCTTTTGGATCAGCTCAGCGGATTGGAGCTGGGTGGCATGGGGTTTTGCTGGTTCATCTCCTTTCTCTGGGGTTGATTCCAGTTGATGATAATTAATAAGAACAGGTCTCACCCTCTGATGTGGGGCCCAGTGCTTTCTTCTTTCCTATTAATATCTACATGGGTCTGGTGGGTGAGCTCATATGTTACCATGGGATGAGATATAATTAGTGTATGCATGATGCCTAATTATATTTCTATCCCCTGGCAAATTAAATGATGCAATGAACACTTCATCCTAGTGCTTGGAGATGGTGAGGGTGTGGATGATGACCAACAGGCTTCAGCTCAAACCTGGAAAAACTGTGTGGGTTTGGGGACTATACCATTTTTAGTACCCTATGCACACTCTGGAGGTCCTTCATTGATTCACAGCTCTTGCTCAAAGAGCAGGTGGCAGTCATGGCTAGGAGGGTCTTTCAGAGTTCTGTGCCAGATGTGCCCATTGCTAAATCATAGACTTCTGCTCACAATCACTCATGCCCCAGTCAGCTCTAAACTGAACTACTGTAATACATTATTCATGGGTCTGTCCTTGAAGAATATCCAGGATTTTCAGCTACTACAGAATGCAACGCTACCAATAGTTACGGGTACATCTAGAGCAGTACAGGTTATACTGTTGTTCTTCAAGCTGGATTGGTTACCAGTTTGGTAACCAGTTACTGTATCTCCCTGATTACATCTGAACATCCCATTAACTCTGGCAGATTTGGCATGCTGTTGGGCCCATTGGCTAGGGATTACATTTCTTGAGTTCCAGGCAGTAGGTCTTCTCTGCCATGACGCCCGCCTTATGGAAAGTTCTTTCTCCCAAAGCAATGTTATATCCATCTCTGTTAATATTCATAGTCCTTCAAAACCAGGCTCTATAAGGCCTGGGCACCCCAGGGGACCAGTGAGATGGCTGTATCATTCTAGTTAATATGTGCTTTCTGCTGTGTCTGGTGGTTTGAATATATTAATAAGAACTGGTTTTATTGGTAATGATTGTTTTTATATATTGTATATATTTATATATTGTTTTATATATTTATGGTTTTACTTGCTTATTGTATGCTGCCCACAGTGCCTTCATAGGAGATGGGTGGCCATATAAACTTGATAAATCAATCAATCAATATTTGACTACAAAATAAGAGTCAGTTACAGTTTGGTGTCTCTGATTTGTTTTTAGTTTGTGGGTATATATGGGTGAGTATGGTTAAAAGCACATGATATATTAGATTCTGGCAACTACCAGAAATATATAATGTGCTAAAAATAATTTTAAAATGTTTCATATACTGTATACCTCTCTCTCTATATATATATATGTTCTGAAAGAAAACAAAGGCATTTTCTAAAAACGTAGAATGCAAGAAAAATGAATTAGTTTAATTATGGTCTTAGTAGTGCTAGAAATTTAAATTTAATGGACTGATGGTTCAGGGTTGATTGATTATAAAAATGAATGTATGGGTTATTCTGATGACTACCCTAAACTCACTCAAGCATGCATTTGTGTTTTAATTCAAAATCATTTTGTATTAATGAATTGTGCATTAAAAAAGCTGATGAATGAAATCCCATAAAGGGAATAGACAAGCAAATTTAGATTTGAAGTGTTTATATTATCTTTTCCAAATATATTGCTGGGTTTGCAGAAAATACAGGCAAAGCAAAAAAAATTTCTCAGGATCTAGACATATATTATATTTTGCTTTAATATAACTGCATACATTTAATCTATAGTACAGATTGCATACTTTCTATTATCATTTTTCAATTTGGTGCTCATTTGAGGGTTAAGAAACCAGTTGGAATGAAGTGGTGGATAGATAGACATGAATAGCTAGACAGAGAAATGGATAATACTTGTTTTTTTTTTAAATCAAATTTATCTACAGCTTTAATCTAAATAGATTCTAAACTGTTTATAAATAGTAATATGAATATAATATAATGATAACAAACAATAAAATTAGAATATTAGTGCTGATGATCATACAGTTCATCATGAAACAGCCAGATTTTTACCTGTTCCTGGAAAGCCTTACAACTGGGTGTTATCCAAATCTCAGGGGATTGGTTGTCCCATATATGGGATGCTACCTCCTGGTAAAAGGAGCTGTCTGGGTTGGGAGAACATAACTGCTTTGGGGAAGGAAATCTTTTAGATATCCAGGGCCCTAGTCATTTAAAGCTTTAAATTGTTTTCAAACTTGACAACTTTAAGATGTGTGAGCATGCTGGCTGGGAAATTCTGAGAGTTGAAGTCCAACATATTAAAATTTATAAGTTTCAAAAGCATATATTTAAAGGCAGAGACCAGCATCTCTGCCTTTAGCATTGTATATAAATCAGGCGAATGTTTTGCTCCACTTATGTGGAAAGGTCTGCCTTTATGTGAAAATATAGTGAAATCCATGAGACCCAAGGAGAAAGTAAGTAAGACCACTATAGGATGAAGCTTCTCCACACAGCATGACAGAGCATAAAACTGAAAAATAATATCCAAACCATGAAGCAGTCCTTTAATATTTTTTGCACTTTATTCTAGCTGTTCTTTCTTCATCTAAAAAAGGAAGTTGGGTTACAAATCTTTAGGAAAGAGAAGGGAGACAACCAGTGCTTTTCCAGTATGAAGGTATATGTGGGAAGAAGGAGACAAATCCTACAGTGTATGAAATGAATTAATCTGAAGCACTCCTATGCAATTTTGGATACAATTTCTTCTTCACATGCAGTTGTAGATGAAATTGCTACCTTGGAAGAAAGGTAACATTCCAAAGGGACACATATTCTAATGCAGTAACCTGAAAGAGATCATCATCAAACTGTCCCTCAATATGAGCACCATTTTAGCAAAATAACATTCATAGCACATGTACTTTCCCTCTTCTCATTTCAATTTTAATAATTTTAATTTTACTTTTCTCAAATCCACCCCTAACAAGTTTCAATGCACACGTGACTACATATATACTGTACAGTCTGACTTTGGGAAGTACTGCCAAGAGCTATTTGATTATGAAGGTGCAGAGATGGACTCCACACTTTACTGAAAACTTGAAAACTAGGTAAAACACTATTATGGAAAATATTGGGCTTCACTTCTGAAGAATCAAAGGCTGGTTTGTTTTACTGATGAGCCACAGGAGCTGGTATTTTACATATATCAGGAAACAATGAAATCTGCTACAGCATAACCTATACCAGATATGAACAGATTAGCAATAAAACAAATGTTCTTCCAGTGCAGTGTCTTGCACTGAAAAGACAGCAGGAGTTGAAAGCATCTTGCTGGCAAAACTGCTATGTTGGCAACCTAGGGGCCAGTTGGGACCCAGTCAGTTCTCTAAGATTCAGAGGCAAAAGGCTCAAGCTAGGGTGAAATGCCAGAGGATTTTAATGAATAAATATTGACTTAACACATAGTAACACTAGGACAACATAACTTACATACTACTTATATAGTGCTTTGCAACCCTCTCTAAATGGTTTACAGAGTCAGTATATTGCCCCCCAAAAGCTGGATCCTCATTTTTCAGACATCAGAAGGATGGAAGGCTGAGTCAACCTTGAGCCAATCCAGATTGAATTCCTGCCAATGGGCAGAGTTAGCCTGCAATACTGCATTCTAACTACTGTGCCACCACAGCTCCTAAAGATATGTAGTAGTAATTTTCATCTGTTCACTATTACCAGGAACTCCAAGTATAGCAGCAGTGATGTGAGGTGGTGACTCTGAAACCAGTAGTTGCATAACATTCCTCCAGGTCTTTGGGTCTATGTTGACTTGAAACTTGTGGGGACTTCTATCAGGTTTTTATACTTTCCTTGTAAACAGAAACACTTAAAAATAGTTTGGTAACACATCTTACAACTTTAGTCAGAAAAATCTCTGCCAAGAATATTTTAGGGGGAAGTAGAATCTCTAGCCATCTATGGATGGTGTAATGACTTATTTGGTCATTACTTTGGGAGGTAACTCCTCTCCCCGTTTTTGAGAAATCATTTCTTTTCAATCTTCCATCACCCTCCCAATAAAACTGAAAGTCAATGTAGAATATCCAGTGTTATGCATTCCACTGAAAAGATTTCCTCTCCAGAAGAAATGGGAGTTACATATTTCAAAATAGGTAAGTTTAATTTAATCATTGTCATATAAATGTTCTTCATTTTACAACTGGGGATACTTTCAAATGTACTCCTTAATATCTAAGAAGTTATCAATTAGTCAATACTTTCAACGAAAAGGACAGGATGCAATTTTTCATAAATTATAAGCATATTTGGAAAATGAATGCTCAGGCAGAATTGATGTTTATTTAATATTAAGATTTATAATTATGGACTGTAAAGGAATCTTATGCATCTGGAAATGATTGATCTGACACAAACAATGCATATATTTATGTCTTCTTCTTTTTAGCACATTTGCCTTCCAAGAACACATATAATTTCTATTCAGATTTTATTAGAGAATAAGAGACAAAACAAGTTCTATTCCAAATAATCAGATTTCTTACTAACAAGGTGTATTTAATATATCGATTTATATGTGAGTAAATCAGAGCTGGTGATTCAAATTTCCACTGATTTTGGAAGGGAAATAAAAGGAAATAGATATGACATCTTTGATAGGTTTAATGCATTCAAGTGATGTTAAAAACCTACTTTGGAACCCAATCTCAGAATAGAATTGTTGACATTTTTTCTCTTTCTCTATTCTTTTATTTCTTTAACATATCCATCACAAGAAATTTCATTTTTTTTAAAGCTTTGTTGCTCTGCCCATCAACAAACCTAGGAAAATCAATTTGTTTAAGCAAGATATATGTTATGATAAAAACAAATATAAATATAAACATTCCTCAGAGTTTAAAACAAGCAAATCAGAAACAATTTAATGTTATCTTGAAGTAAATGGATCATCTACCTAAACATGGAACATGTGCAAAATTGTCAAACATTGATTATGAATACATCTTCATTGTTCAGACTTATGGACTTTAGTGATGCCATATAGAGTACATAAGAACAATGTACATAAGAACCTCATTGAGGAAGGAAGTATAACCTGATTTTCATGCTCAATTTGATAACTTTGATGTGGCACTCAAAGATTTTCCACAAAATGCATAAGATAACATATAGAATCAACGTTGGAATATGATATGCTATATTCTATGGTGAAAGTTTTAAGCCCGCTGTGCAATCAGGAAACAACACCAGCATCCAAAAAGCAAATATATATGAGCATTAAGTTGCACTGTAGCTCCAGAACTAATAGAAAAATAATAAATCAATTAAGGACCAATGAAGAACTAAAGACAGAAACAATTACTCATAGTTTAAATAAAATATTTCATACACTGTGGTTACAAATGCTATTAAAGTCTGTATATAAATGCTAAAATGAGATACATACTCAGCAACTGCATAAACTGCATTTCATAACATTATTTGCTGATGGAGATACATTTATCTTCTCTGTATATTTTTATGTCTTTGTACAGAAGCTGCAGCTTCTGTTATACCTAATTGCTTTCACTTGCAGCTTGAAAGAGTGCTAGTTTTTAATATTCAGTAGAAGTATGAAGGAACTGTACTTAAATATAACTATAATGCTTGCAAAAGTTTTGGTATTCAGCTTGTCTTTAAACTTGTACTAAATATAAGACAATTGTCTTCTTTAAAAATAAAGAACTGGCTACTTAAGTGCATGAAGGTCAACAATTTTATGACTGTATTCCAATTGCCATTTGCTGAATGAGCTGTTTACAATCCTGTGAATATCATTATTCTATGTATTATGCATCAAATTTGGTGCATGGAGTAAATGCTGTGATTTTTTTTCTTGCAATATTAGCATCAGTCTGAGGTTTCCAGTGCTGAATTTTATGTGCATTCACATATTCAAATGTGCATGTGGTATCCATAACAATCATCTATACCCAAAAAGAGAAATAGATAAGCTTTCTCACAAACTTTTCTAATATATCAAGGAACTGACAGTATTGTAGAACATACATGCATAAGTTAGTCTTAACTAAATGGAAAATAGTTCATTTTATTTTCTATCAAGCTTCCGATAAAATACATTCTGGTAAGATTTAAATTAGAGTTAACCTCTTATGATTATTTCAACCTCCTGTGTCATTGCTACTATAGTGGAGATACCAGTTGCCATGTTGCACAAACATGAATATCTGTGGTCTGAGTGTTGATTCTCTGATGTAGTGACATTGACCTTTATATAGCTGTTATCTACACAATAGGCAAATAAACAAACTACACACACACACACACACACACACACACACACACTGACCTTCCAACTTTGGAGATTCCGTATCCTTATTATGTGGGATCACAATAAATTGGTCCAGGCAACAGTTTGCTATAAATCAATGGTCTATCCGTTCCCAAATTATTTTCCTTTGTGAATTCCTGCTCCAATTTTTATTTGCTTTCTGATAGTTCCCAGACTATCCTGCCAAGCTATATCTTATAGCTAACAAATTCCAAAATTTTAAGATGCTCTATCACCTTTATTATTACATCATGAACAACCAACCAACTTTAAATGTAGCCATGGTCTATTCCGACAATCCCATTTCACTTTGATAATTTCATTTCAGATATATGATGTAAATGATAAAGTTTTTGATATTGCTATTTGCTAAACAATTAGGAGTGACTTGTAGTATGTCTGCAGACATCCATTTTACTGACATTTGTTATCTGCAGCTTCCCCAACATTTTGACCCTGTCAGTACACTCTGATATGTGTTTGGAAGTCCTAGTCTTGGTATTGATATAGTTGAAACATTTCTCAGTAAACAAGATAAGTTTGTTCTAAGCTTCAAGGCAGCCAGTTAAAAATTAATGTCATTAGAGTAGAATTGCAGAATTAATGTCTAGCACCAATGATCAATATAGTGGCAATTTCTTCAGTGCAGGTATAGTTTATTCCTAATTTTCTGACAAATTATAATTAATCTCATCAATTACATGAAGGAATTTAATGGCCCAGAGTCAGTTTGGTGTAGTGGTTAAGGCATCGGGCTAGAAACTGGGAAACCATGAGTTCTAATCCCAACTTAGGCACAAAGCCAGCTTGTTGACCTTGGGCCAGTCACTCTCTCTCAGCCCCAGGAAAAAGGCAATGACAAATCCCTTCTGAAAAAATCTTGCCAAGATATCTACAGGGACTGGTCCAGGCAGTCTATCAAGACTGACTCAATAAAAATAAAAATTAAGATTTCTACCTAAGTCGTGAAATCATAACTTAATCTGTTATCATGGGAAATACTACAGTATATTAATGAACACCCTTGGAACTTCCTTGGATGAGTGTTATTAATACTTATTGCTGGTGACATTATGGCCTGTCACAGGATATTCTCCAAATGCAATATATTCTCAGTTGGCAGTCTTCTAGCTTGAGTTTCAAATAGATAACCAGAAGTATCCAGCAGTTCTTTTACATCTATCATTCTATGGGGACCTTCCTGGCATTCTTAGATCTACTTCCAATTATATTGATTGTGGCACCTGGATGTTTTTAGGTTTGACAACTAATTCTAGGCAAGCTCAGAAGATGTTATTCTGATTTAAGGCAGGGAGGTAAATATCATTTTTCTGTGGATAATTCAAGAATGGATTGTAAACAGCCACCTGAGGGAAGAGCAGAACCATGACAGGAGCAGAGGCCAAGCCAAGATGAAGAAATGTGAGGATCAAGAAGGAACTAGAATTCAGGACCACCCCCACCCGCAAACAAACTCCAAGCTAAATTAGAGGACAAATGAAGAGACAGGACAGAAAAGCAAGCATGAAACCTGGACTAAGAATAATCAAGGGTATAGATTTATAATCAGCGTCTAGGAAAACTGAATTATTGAAGCAGAATAGCTGGAGTGGAAAGCCCTCTTAAGATTTGTCTCAGCAGATAGAATCAGTTCACATTCTGCTCACTGTGAGGGGTAGCTGGCCATAGAGTTCTTCCCAGTGGGTGAGTGAGGGTAGAAAATCCAGCTGAGAATCCAATAAAGAGTTCTACAAAGTTTGCTAAGTTCAAAAATAAAAAGAGTAAACAAAATTATAGCAGTGAGACTGCAGGAGAGGTAGAGTTCACAAAATCCCCCAAGCAGCAAAACAAATTGGTCAGAGTTTCTAGACTAGAGCATCAAAACCCTACCACTGAACATTGTTATTATAATTCTCATCCACATGCCCTGAAGGAGGAGGAGGAGGAGGAAGGGGAAAAAGATTCTGCCCAGTTGCTAGACAATATGCATTCAGGTCCGTTAATTAGTTTTGCATTTCAGTGAACCCTTCCTATTACAACTTTACTCTTTAAGAACACATTCATCATTATTTTCTCCCCTAGGCTATGATTCTTTACACCACTCTTCCAGCAACAACTTCCACTCTTTCATTTTTTTCCCCTTTTTTGTCCACTTAAGATTCTTCTACTTTTTTTTCAAAGGACATGATCAAGAATATGAAAAAACTTTACTTGAAGTATGGTGTTCCAAGGGTGTTTTTTCTGTTCTTTTCCTTTCCTTTTCCTTCCTTCCTTCCTTCTTTCTTTCTTTCTTTCTTTCTTTCTTTCTTTCTTTCTTTCTTTCTTTCTTTCTTTCTTTCTTTCTTTCTTTCTTTCTTTCTTTCTTTCTTCTTTCTTTTGTTGCTGGAAATTGTAGACAGTGCAAAAGAATGAACCAATGTTCAAAGTTCTTAAACCTTTTCAGTCTCTGCAACAGAATATCTTTAATAGAAATGGATTTTATAGCTGAGAAGCCTCACTTTGCTTTAATGCTGCATCTTTCTCTTCAGGAAAAAAAATCGAGAGCACTTAGTTTTCTAAAGTGATTTTTCTGTTTTTTCTGGGTCAAACTCACTTTTTGTGAAAGTACTATTTTTAAGTCATAATGATTTCCACTCAAAATGACACCAACCCAGAATCTAGTTGTAATCTGCCTATGATGAAGGAAAGAAAGATTTTTTTTCTCTCTTATAAAATGAAACACGATGAAGTAATTTTCCAAATATTTGAAAAAGTATGTATATAAATAAATACTCTGTGTAGAGTAGAAAATTATACTAATATTTAACATACAGAGTTTTACATATGTTGTGCCTAAGTTGAATACATTAAATTAAATTAAAATTTTATATGAAAGGATGACAACCGCAGTTACAATTCCCTGTATAATGTTGATAATTAGGAAGCAGAGAAATAGTTATTTTAATATTTCTACTAATAAACTCTGCTTCCTATATCTTTCACCTTTCTTGTTACCCATCACTGGAATACCCCATTTGTGTCTATGCATGTATAGGTGTGTGTGTTTTAAAAAACAGACTAACAGGAATCATATGCTATACAACGCAAATGTTACTCCAGCGATCTGCATCAGGGCAGTTTTTAACTTCATTAAATTGCTGTCATATGGTGTCTGCTGACATGACTCAGACTTTAGAGAGTTTTACCCATCAGGTATTCTCTAAGATTGTTAACAAGAACAGCAACTCTCATTAGGGGTTCCCCAAAAGCAGCTAATTAAGGGACAAAGGTTGCTCAGATTGTGACAATTACACCTGTAGGTCTCTGTAGAAATACCAAAATTGCACACCAGCATATGTTTGGTTGCTTAGAACAAGAAATAAAGACCCAGTCCATTAAAAGAGAGCGAGGGGGAGAGAGAGAAAGAGATAGAGAGAGAGGGGGGCAGAAAGCTGTCAACCATTTGAAAAGCTTTAGGAAAATGATCATCCAATTAGTGGCTATGATCAAATCAGGCATGAACTCTCTCTGGATGGCTCCATAATTTTCCTTCTTGCATGGTGTAATTTCATATAGCTCAAATGAACTCATGAGAGGTAATTCAGTCCCAAACAGTTTTCTCATCACTGCTAATTATACTAATACATTGAAATGCCTCCTACAAAATGCATGAGCCCTTTAAGCCACCTCATTAATGTGATATAATTTTTGCCAGAATATATATATCAAACCTATTATCACCACAGGTTTTCTTTATCATTTTTTTTTCAAAATGTCTATCAAACTCCCTGAAAAAAGTAGACTTCTTGGGTCTGCCTTTCTCTTAATTATCCTTTTCTTTGAAGTGCAGTTGTCTACTGTTGCATTAAAAAAAAAAAAAGCAAGAGTGCTGGCAATAGGGAGTACGGACAGGGGTATCCAATGCCTTTTCTCCCTCGGTACCTGATTCCTCATCCCCCCCCCCCCCAGTTGTAGCTGATTCTTTAAATGGCAAATGGTGCATGCAGTAATGTGCAAAAATGAGTTATACAAACTGAAAGCAGGGGTGTAAAAAGAAGCATCATCTGAGACTAAAATAAAGACAGATTTTATGGTATTTATGTCAGTTAATTTAACTGCTGGTAGGGGCCTTTGTTGAAACATGAGTTAGTTCCAGTGTTTAACCTTGCAGCTTTAATTTATGCTTGATGGCATGAGTACTTCATCACTCTCTCCTTGGAAAAGACAGTTATCTCATTAGCTGGAATTTAATGAAATGCAAGGATACACTTCTTAATTTCTAAGATTACTATAACACAAATCAGGTGTAAATCTTGGTCTGACTCTATTCTCCCTTTGTCTGTAATTTTTTTTTTGAAGAGTACTATCAGAGTGTCCTTTGGTGGGATGAATGTTCATGCAACAGTTCAACACATCTGCAGAACCTGACAAAACTTTACACCCAATGGCTGTGATGACAATAAAGATCTCCATTAAATGCATGCACTTTTAGAATGAATGAATAATCCTATTGGGGATTAAAAATGTTGATTTTATGGAGGAGGGGGTAAAGCAATATATATTTTGCCTTGCATATTTCCAGTGCTGCTATAGCAATGGATGACCGGGGTATTTAGGATTATTTAATCTCAAATCGTAAGTGTCTAACAATGAAAGATAAAATTAAAAATTGACCAAGATAAATAATAAGCATAGTATAGGAACAGATTAGGCAGAGCTGGGGGTGGAGTTAAGTGTGTCATAAGCTTAGTGTCATTATATTACCACAAACAATCCAAATCCAACCCTTGAATTCCATTCACAATTATCTCCAAAACTACTGACCATATGGGCATAAACCTGTTCATCAAGATTTTTAGATTCATAATACACAAAGGACAAGCAACTTGCATCAATAGATATCTCATTGGGTTATATCTACAACCACAAAGCATACTCTGTATGGTTATTAATAATCAATACTGAGTACTTAGGCCAAAAGTCTTCAAACTTGGCCTGTTTAAGACTTGTGGACTTCAACTCTCAGAATTCCTGAGCTAACATGACTGGAGGAATTCTGGGAGTTGAAGTCCACAAGTCTTAAACTTTGAAGACCCGTGACTTAGGCCAATACTGTCTGGTCATAGACACACATTCCCATGTTCGTAATTTCTTCCAGACTCCATTGTTTTTGAGCGGGTAGAAATTGTTTCCAGAAAGCTAATGATATAAATTTAAATAGTAAATTTAAACATATGAATCAAACCAACCCAGATCAGATCTCTAAACCATACAGAATACAGAATACAGGATCCTTGACTTGGAAAACTCATTGACCGTTGATGTTCTACTGGTGACATTTTTCCAAAATTGAAGGCGAGTTTATTTATTTGTTTGTTTATATCTCACATTTATTATTATTACAAATAATTCAAGGCAGTGAACACATCCAACACACCTTCCTCCTCTTATTTTCCCCACAGCAGCAATCCTGTAAGATGGATTGGGATGAGAAAGTGACTTGAACTCATGGTCTCCCAATTGATAGCCTGGCACCTTAATCAGTAGACCAAACTTTAAATGCTGTAATTTGAATTTGGGTCAAATTCATGCTCATGTTTTCATAGCTCATGTTTTTCAACCTACTTCCTATTGGAATCAAAGAGAGAGTTTTGTTTTATTTATTTTTTTAATTCCACAATTCCCACTCTGTCTAAAACAAACTTTGGCTATATTGTAGGGATTATTCTGTACTGAACTGATAACCTTCCTGCACTAGGATTAATCTTTATAGTATCATAGAACTCTTGCTAAAGTATAAGATGGGAAATTTGCCAGAATGTACAAGTAAAAGCTGTCACCTGTTATTTTATATATTGTAGTTAAGCATGCTGAGTAACTTTCTGAAAAGAATAACTTGGTAGGAATGTATATATTTCATATATCAAAGGCTAATACTTTGTTAAAAATTACACTATATGAATTGCAATGTTTGTTAATTGGCAGCATTTGACTGGGAAAGACCACACTAAGGTAGTTCAAGCGGGATCAGATCTGGACCTCTTGTTTATGTAAGAAGTCCAGACTGATCCCTCTCTTGAGCCATCCTCCCATCCAGGATGGTTGCTCTCCAACCAGTATCCAGGAATTTAGATTTGTTCAAGCCAAAACTAGACCTCAAAAAGAGATGTTCATTAGCTAGAATATATTTATTGCAAAAAAAAAAAACCACACACACACACTAGGTTCTAAGTTTTCCAATTTGTTGCAAAATTATGAACCCTTTTTTATGAACCTGCTTTCTTGTAAACAAAATATTACTCAGTTTTCAATAATAGAAACAACACACACACAAAAACACAGTAAAAGTATATATCATCGAACAAGTTTATCACTCAATGCAGCGTAAACCCTACTAATAAACTTACTAAATAGCAAATGCACAGAAAGAGTTAAATGCTTACATTTAATTATGCCTAATTTATATAACATATTGATTACTAAAATATTTACATTCATGATTGAGATGAAGTACTATTCATATTCATAGTTAGGAAAAAATAATGGAGATTGGGTTGTTAGGTAGCAAATATCTAGAAGAATGTACATGATTTTAAAAATAAATTACAAATATTAATAGAGAAAAAGAAGGGACATTTCTAGCTGAATTTAAGCCATATGAATAACACAATGAATCTCATGGAAGTAACGTTCATTTGGTAGTACCTTGAATAAATATGTTGTATTGCTGTTTTAAAGTTAAGTAACATATAAATTATAAATTATCCATTATTAATCATATTTACATCTGATAGCCAAATATGTCAGGTTTGGCATGCTTACTTGACAAAAAGTATCAATTTTTGAATAATGAATTGCTGCAAAAGTTTTTAAAACTGAATTGGGTTAATATTTATGATATTTTTCTTGGACAGTACCCATCTAATTTCCATGATTCCATTCCCAAGTTGTAATATAAACAGATGGTGTTGCACACATATAAGTCATTTTTCTTGCCACTTGGGATTATAGTTTGATGTCTCTAGCCTTGAACCAATTCAAGGCCATGCTACAATGAAGATATCTTTGGAAACACAATAAGTGCATTTTCCAAAAAAGGGACATGGAACATTTAACAATGTGATTTGACCCATTCTAATCCATTTCAGTTTGCTGTGTCCCAGAGCATGAGCTTTGTAGTATGTAGCGTCCAGTTCCTGTTGTGCTGGCAGTGCCTGTATCCCTGTTCTTTTGGCTTTATCTAGTTTAATAACATTAAATATTATTTCAGGAAATATTAAATAATAAAAGCTGTGCATGTCTATCTAGTAGCCAAAATTATACAAGATTCTGTTTAATTTTCTAGCCTGAATAAGAATGTATGATGTCTTTGTATAATTCTAAAACTTCCATTGTCATGACCTTTAACTGGGCAAAATGGTACATCACAGGGCAACAGTCATACCTCCTACATATTTTATTGATTTTCAATCAAAGGCCAAACCCTTATAGACAATCTTCCTCATGCAGCTAACGGGTTGAGATTCTGCTCCATGACTGTCTGATTCAGTAGAAAATGAAGCAGAGAAAGCAACTGTATAAAAAGGTATTTTGAATCATTATGGAATTGTGAATGGTTGCTGGCCAATGAATATACTTTCAACATGTGTGTGCACCTTGTTAAATGTATTTGTTTTAAACTAATCACTCCTGAAGCTTGTATCTTTATATCTTTGTAAGACTAACATTATTTATCATAAATAATTTTATTTATTGAATGTCATTTGCTATCGAGAGAGGCAAGCACAAAGATAATGTTTTAAAAGATGTTTACTGATGTGAAAAGAAATGCAAGATGTGTAATAGAAGCCCAGTGAGTGAGAGAAATGTAAACGTTCCCTGCATTTTATTTCACATGACAGAATGCATTATGGTCCAAATAGTATCTTTCTGAAGGCGCAGATTCAAAAAATCTGCATAATATCCACTTTTATCATATGCCACTTATTTAGGATGAAGCTCTGTGGTTTAATGTCCTGCAGTCCCACTTAGAAAGCCTCTTGTATATAGTACATTTCTGTGATAAATAAGACATATGGAGGTACCATAACTTACATACTTAGTTACAATTAACCATGTCACAATATAGCACCTTCTTGTAAATCTCTGGAAGCAAAGAATGATGTGATATAGTGATATGGTGTATATAGTTGTGAAGGCTTGCTCTTCCCATCAAACAATTAGGTGCTGTTGACACAGAACCTACTTTTCCCACCAATTAGTGCCAACAGCAGGGGGCATTTCTAGAATTCTGAAAGCTAGCTGTCAGTAGTGTAGTGAAGAATTTAAGACTTTGCAATACATTCTAAGACATGGTTTGGTTTACTTCAAATTATACTCTGTCTCTTCGGTACACAAAACAAAACTTGTCTCTTCTACATTTGTGCAATTTAATTCATATGTGTATAAAAATGTGTGCTTGTGGCAACCAATGTTGATTCTCTATCTGATCTAAATTCTTATGATTTTTAAACATTTCTCTCTCTCTCTCTGTATGTGTGTGTGTATGTGTGTGTGTGTGTGTGAGAGAGAGAGAGAGAGAGAGACAGACAGACAGACAGACAGACAGACATCATTTTATGCTCAGAACAATTCATCTGCAAAATAATCATCAGGAGCCACTTGGCCTTGTGGATAGTTCTCAGTTACTTCACCATCTTTCATGTTGCATAATATTCCTCAAAGCGTCCCTTTCACACAAATAATTTACCAATATTTCTTCACATTTTACAATTCCTCTAAGGCTACCTTGAAGAACAATGTACCTTCTTGTTGCCGCTAATTGCAACAAGAAGCGTATGAATGTTCAAGAAAAACAGTTCACTCTGGACCTCAGTTAAGGACTTTGTTTTATCCTGGTAGATTCATAAGTCAACATCACAAAGAGCAGATGAGATAGTACAGCAAACCTTTTTCTGAGAATAATACCTTTGGTGAAAGTGTTCACATGGCTGAATGTATACAGTATTCTTGAAAAGCCAGAGAAAAGGGCTCATGCAAATTCTTTCCTCCCAATATTTGGTTTCTTATATTCAGAAGTATTTTGCTTATGGGGGAACAATGTAGGCTGAAAAACAATGAAAATTAAGGTATGGTGGCAGTCAAAATCAAGAGATAAAGAAAGCATCAAGGCCATGCAATCAATAATTGCATCGGATTGCAATTAAGTATTTATACAACTGATACCTAATCATCACATCCCTCAGTCTCTTGGTAAGGAAAGTGAAGTGAAATCTTGTTTCAAACAGAGAATTTTCAAACATTATTTTCAACTGTAGATCACATTGTGACCAGCTGTAAGATGAGGGCATATACCAGTCTAATATCTGATTTTTTTTCATATAAATGATACTGTGATTCAATGGTCAGATGGCGTAGACCAGGGGTCGCCAACCTTTTGGACCTAAGGGACCACCAAACTCATAATTTTAAATCCCGTGGACCAGAGACCATGGGAAAATCCCCCCAAAAAAAGTCTGCAGGAAAATTCCCCACCCTGTTTTCCTACCGATCGATCATTCTTTATTTGGGATCGCAGGATACCTTCTCCAGCTCCATTCTCAGGGGGAGAGGGAGAGAGAGAGACTTTTGGTTTCATGCAAGGAAAGCAGCAGAAGTCTTTCTTTCTCTTCCCCAAACTCTGCCAGAAATGAGTCTTTCTGAGACTTGTTGCACTGGCGCAACCTTTTGGACCAGGATGCCTTGCAGGGTCCCAAAGACTCATTCCTGGTGAAGTTTGGGGGAGAGAAAGAAAGACTTTCTTTGCATGCAGCCAAAAGCAGCAGAAGAAAGAAGCGGAAATAAGCAGCCCATGGCCAGGCAAGGCACGTGGTGCAAGTGGGGCAAGTTTCCCTTCGCCCTTTCCCCCTCCCTTCACTACCTCATGTTGTTTGCAATGCAAGCAATGCAAGCCTTGTGTTCCCATGGGCCATGGGGGCAGTGCAGCCTGGATTAATTGCTTTGAAAAGTGCTTTGGGGAGTGCTTTGGGGGTGACATTTCTCTGCAGACCACCCAAATTTTCTCACGGACCACCAGTGGTCTCCGGCTCACTGGTTGGTGACCACTGGCCTAGACATTGGTATCTGAATATATTTAACAGTCATATTTTATTGTGAAAAATGTTAATAAATATTGCAAGCCCATGTGTATGCTAAATCATAATTATTTCAAAATAGGCTTGAAATATATTAATAATGACATGTGATAAATCATTAGTAAGTAGGTAGGAGTTGTGCACATCAGGTTTATCTCTTAAAAACTCTGAGATGGTTCCATACTATAGTTTTTTTTAACTATAATGAACAATATAATGAGTTGTGCATGTACTTTCATAAAGCACATCATGTTGGAAATGTAAAAACAGGCAATCTGCCTGGCATCTCCCCTCAATATTTATTTGCATGAAAATGTTCTCTATAAAGTGTACAGGAATACACCATATTTTTGTATATAGGGCTATATGAACTCTATCTAAACTACGATCTGTTTTAAAACCTGCAATTCTACTTGGATGTGAAGGGCTGATTTAGGTAAAATTTAGCTAACCCCTAACATTATCAACTTCAAATTATATATACCAAGTTGGTCTCAGGTGATCAAAAGCAATTAACCAAAAAGTTGGATGAATGTGTACTGAATATTTTTATTGCATATTTTTTAATTCTTCTCCATAATCAAAAAGATACCTAGAACAGCTTATATATAGCCAATGAAAACATTAGTTCCTTACCAAAGGCTGCCTGACTAAAAGATACAATAAAAAGGGGAAACAAAGGATATGAAAGAAGAATTGGAGTAAAACTGGACAGGAAATAATTCTGGGACTAAAGAATCCTGTTGAAACTGAACTTTTAACAAAGTTGAGTGTACGGTGCTTCTTCCCACTTCCCACTGTTGCTGCCTGATAGAATGAATAAACCCAGTAGAGCATTCAAAGTAAACCAAGATATAATATGAAGTGCAGCAAATCTAGATAATTTTATTTTATAAATGACAGTTCAATCCCCAAAGCTCTGTTGAGAAAGTTAGAAATGCTTGAGCTAATTTCTACCAATACATTTAAAGCACAACTAACGTCTGTTAGATCAGGGATCCCCAACCTTTTCGACGCGCGCCCGGTTCCGACATCAGCTGGCGCCGCGCCGTGCAGCGTCAACTGGGCGCCGCCATCTTTTATGACGAAAAGGCGCTTCCGGTGACGTCACCGGGCGCTGTTCGTCATAAAAGATGGCGGCGCTCAGCGCTTGTGAGCTTTTTCGGGTAGAAATGGCTTTCTACCGGAAAAGCTCACGAGCGCTGGCGCCGCCATCTTTTATGACGAAACAGCGCTCCGTGAGCTTTCTACCCAGAAAAGCTCACCAGAAGCGCTTTTACCAAAAAGATGGCGGCGCCCAGCAACCAGCGGCCCGGTAAGGGTTGTTCCATGACCCGGTACCGGTCCGCGGACCGGCGGTTGGGGACCCCTGTGTTAGATGATGAGCCCTCTGAGTATTTTTGCAAACTTTTTTTATTCTCTTTGTTTACATTGATCTCATTCCATGGCGGGATATACCATTTTAAACTAACATTTGTTTCTAATCATTGGCCATTTAAAAAGTTTTGTGCTCATTGCTTTAACATTGTTGCTTGAGCCATGTTTCAAGTTTCTATTACATTCACCTCCCAAAAGATTCAGTTCCTCTTTTTTTTTTAAAGTCATGGATAGAAAACGATTTTGAAATTCTCTGAAATCTATTGGTTTGTTCATTTATTATATCATCAGATGCAATGGCAAATTTAGGAAAAGAACATTAGCATTCTGGGTGCACTCCTGCATTAAGGATATTGTGATTGGATTATGGAAGATAAAATGTGTATTTGTGTGTGTGTGTGTGTGTGTGTGTAGACAAAGGCCCAAGGCAATTTATGTTCAGGTTTTGCTGCAAGCATGCAGAACTAACTGGGTTTAGATTAAGGCAGTCTAATTAGTGTCATGTCAAACTGGCAGTGATCATAAGACAGGAGAGAGGGGTCATTCTTGTCACCCTTGCGGTCCTTTGCCCTTAAATATAGAGCTGCATAAAGAACAATCTCCATCCTGTTAATGGAAGCAGAATATGTATAATCTGCACATGAAATGAAAAGAAAATGTGTAAGGAAATTTCTTTTTCCCATTTCCTCATCAAAAGCTGTGAATTTTAGTGAGAATTAAAGGAAGGCTAATTCTGCAGTCATCTTCTGACCTGTCAGGTTAGTTGTCACCTCACATCTCTCAGCCTGGGTCTTTCGCTTCTGCTTGCTGAGTGCAGCCTTTGCCAACTGACAGAAAAATACCGACCATGACAAGAAAAAAAGAACATAATGTCCTTTTCACCCATCACTACTCAAAATTGCTCAATCTTTACTGACATATTATTATACATTGTTTCTCTGGGAGAGAGGGAGAAAAAAATAATAAAAAGGAATCCTGGTTTTCTTTTCTATAGGAAGTGTGAAACTTTCAGGAGAACAGAACTGTTTTCCAGAAAGAAAGCAATAAATAAATAATAAATAAATAAAACCTGTAATTATTTTAAAGTGCCTATTAATATGCAATAAATTAGCCTTCAATGTGAAGAAGTTAGAGCCTCTCTGGGTGTCATTATGATGGCACCTGTGAGTGGCACGTTGGCAAAGGGGTTTGTCAGCAATTCCATT